>NC_048302.1:88962821-89195484 GCF_013100865.1 Trachemys scripta elegans
CCCCCCCCCCCCCCCCCCAGAACTGCATGCAGCTCGGCGTAGAAGCGGCATGTCCGCGGCTCTGACCCGGAGCGACCGTTTGCCTCCTTTGTTTTTTTGATAGGCTTGTCTGAGCTCCTTGACTTTCACGTGGCACTGATCTGAGTCCTTATTGTGGCCTCTCTCCATCATGCCCTTGGAGATTTTTTTTTCAAAAGTTTTGGCATTTCGTCTTTTTCGAACAAGTTCTGCTAGCACTGAATCCTCTCCCCATATAGCGATCAGATCCAGTACCTCCCGTACGGTCCATGCTGGTGCTCTTTTTCGATTATCAGCCTGCATGGTTACCTGTGCTGATGAGCTATCTGTGGTCACCTGTGCTCTCCACACTGGGCAAACAGGAAATGAAATTCAAATGTTCGCGGGGCTTTTCCTGTCTACCTGGCCAGTGCATCCGAGTTCAGATTGCTGTCCAGAGCGGTCACAATGGTGCACTGTGGGACAGCTCCCAGAGGCCAATACTATCAAATTGCGGCCACACTAACCCTAATTCGAAATGACAATATCGATTTTGGCTCTACTCCACTCGTCGGGGTGGAGTACAGAAATCGATTTTAAGAGCCCTTTATTTCGAAATAAATGGCTCCGTTGTGTGGACGGGTGCAGGGTTAATTCAATTTAATGCTGCTAAATCCAAATTAAAGTCCATAGTGTAGACCAGGCCCAAGTCTCTAAGATTTTAAAAAAGAACAACCTTTTTTGGTGTAACATCAACAGGCCCAAATAGGCTTCTCAGCATTAACTATATTGGCTTGTCTTTTGCTCACCTTAAAGAGTCCAGAAGACACATTAAACAAACAAGTAGCATACAGTGCATAAAGCCATATGTGTTTGTGATCTGATGTGAATTGGTGGACTGGGGAAGCACTGAAGATTTGCCAACTACTGAAGTCCCTGGAGCTGATTTAATCCTAATGTCAGAGTCACTTTTTAAGTGTGGGCAAAAAGCCCACAATGTAATCTCTAGAGATTACGTGAAATTGTTGGTTGTTTGCATGTTTTGTGGCACAGAAGCAAAGTTGTGGTTAAAGCTTCTGTCAAGGATTATGAAGGTCTAAAGTTGAGAGCAATGATCTCCAAGGGGGAAAAAAAAAATAAACACGAAGTGCTCTTAGTGAGAAAACTTAGCTGCTCGACTAGAAACTGCTGAATGTGATTAGGACCAATACATATAAATCGCCTTATTAGTAGTAATAAGGCAAGTCTTCATCTGGTATAAATTGGTATAGCTCCATTGAAGCCAATGGAGCAAAGCCAGTTTGCACCACTCGAGGATATGGCCTATTGTGTACTACTAAATGTTGGCTAGGGAAGAAGCTTAATCTTTCTACTAAAGTACAGTGGGCTGTACTTAATACTATAAACCTTTCTGACCAAAGAAAAACCTGCTCAGCCCCTAGTTGTAGGAGATGAAAGAATCTTACAGTTTGACATTGGTCTCAACAATTATTGCCATTTGCAGCACTGTCTAGAGGATAGGGCACTGGGTAAGTAGACCTGAGTAGAAATCCTGATTCCACTGAAGTCAATGATACATTTTCCCCCGCCCCCCTCCATTGACTTCAATGAGGCCAATATTCACCATAAATTCTATTTCTGACTCAAGTATGAACTTGAAAAAGTCACTTAGACCCAGTTTCTCAAAAGTCTGCTTCAGTTTGTGTGCCCAACTTGCAATTCTGATAGCTAAATTTTCAGAGATGCTGAAACCCATAACACAAGAGGAAATCAATGGGAACTGCATAAGGCTCAGCCTCTCAGAAAAATCAAGTCTCAGGTAAGTGGAGATGGGCACACAACAATTTGGGGCACCCAGAATTAGTGGACATGCTTTTGATAACATGGGTCTTAACCTCTATATGCCTCAGTTTCCCTCTCTGTAAAATGGAAATTTTGCTGCTTGCTTGCTTACCATTTCTAAAATTCTTGGAGATGTATGGTTGAAAAGTGCAATGTACCAGTAAGCACTAAATAGTATTACTGACACCACCCAGCTCTGGACAACCAAGGAACAACCCTGATAGGGCTCCCCATCATTCCTTACCAGCTGGGCAGATGGCGACTGTGATGACAGTCGGTTTTGAGGGGTTGCAAACTTTAGCTGGAAGAAAGGAAAGCAATACTCTTTTTTTTTTTTTTTTTTTTTTTGGTCCCCATTAAAGGACATAATTCAATATACAGTATTTATGGATGGGAATTCACTCTGGTTATTTCATTTAAAATCTAGGGTGTTGCAACACAAGTCAAGCATGATGCTGCTGAATGTTTCAGCTTGCTGAATGGTTTTAACACTGTCTCAAACCAGCCCCTGAGAGTTTGCTTGGAAGTGAGTTCACACCCAGCAACTCTCTCCCAGTCAAGTTTTCGTTTTCCCTTCCCCTTTAACCAGCCTTAAGGCCCTTTCTGATCTACATTTTGGGAGTTGTTTGTTGGAAGAAGGGGCAGGTATTGAGGTTGAAGCATGGAAAGCTAGTTGGCGGAAGCAGAGCTGCCCTCAGGGAGACTTCAGTAACCCATGTAATACAATGGAAAGGAGGATCTGGCAAATATATAAAGCCAAATTTATTGCCACAGACTCCATTGTACTAAGCTTTTAGTGACTTATCTTCTCCTAGCACCGCTTGGCACTTCTCGTTATTCCAGAATCAGTTAATTTGTCCAATACCCACTTGTAGATTTATAGATTTTTGGACAACAGAGCTCAGCTCAGCCTGAATTGAACAGTCATCTCCGATCGGGATCAAGGTCTGCACATTAGCCTCATCCCAAGTGGCTAATAAATCCACCAGTCTGTCACAAACATGGCTCAGCAATCCGATAGAAAAGAAGGACAGAAGGTGTGTGGTAAAGCAGTTTGTTGGGATGTAAATTCCAGTACAGCACTGGTTGTTGGTTTTTTTTAAAATGTAGCCTGCATTTCCCTAAGCAATGCTTTGGGCAGGGCACACTGAGGGAGAGCTGCCCAGGTAACACCCTGGGTCTTGGGATTGCCAGTTGCAGAACAAAGTTGGAGTTAGGACACATCTACAGGGATATTTAGGGTGTGTCTACATGGGGATGTTCAGGAAAGTTAAGATGAAGTAACTAAAGGTGTAAAGTTAAAACATGTTAAACCCCAGGTAGATGCACTCATTCAGAAATGAAGTGGCCTTAGTTCATTGTAACTTTAATTCCCCCTCACACTTTGAAGTCTGGTCTACACCTAAAACATATATAGACAAGGCTACAGTGCTCATGGGTGCAAAAAAAATAATTGTGAGTGTCATAGCTATTCCGACCTAACCCCTGGTATAGCTGCAGCTAGGCTGATGGAAGACTGCTTCCATTGACCTAGCTGACCTCATTCCAAGAGGTGGTGTTCCTACAGCGATGGGAAAATGCCTTCTGTCCAGGGCCGGCTCCAGCATTTCTGCCGTCCCAAGCGCAAAAAAAAAAAAGCCGCAATAGCGATCAGCAGTGGCAATTGGGGGGGGAGGGAGCCGTGATCAGCGGCAGCAGTTTGGCGGCAGGTCCTTCGCTCCTAGAGGGAGTGAGGGGAACTGCCGCCCCCGAATTGCCGCAGGTGCCGCCCCTCTCCCTTGGCCGCCCCAAGCACCTGCTTGTTAAGCTGGTGCCTGGAGCCGGCCCTGCTTCTGTCGCTGTAGGCTGCCTCTGTGCTACGGGGTTTTGCTGGCATGGCTACAACTGTGGCTACTGTAGCTATGCCATTATAGCCCCCGTAGTGTAGAGATGATGTTAACTTTCCTGAGTGTCCCTGTGTAGACAAGCCATTAGGAAGACTAGCTAAAAAATTCCACGGACACAGAGTAAGCTAACCCGAGCATGACTTAGCAAGTTTTTCTTGCTGCAGCTTCTGAAAGCACATTGTGTGTAGATGCAAAAAGAAGTCTCAACCTATAGCAAACTCAGAACTCTAGCTTGACTTTGAGACTCTGTTTTTTGTGTGGAGAGTGGCAACTAGGCAGGGTTTCAAGGTGCTTTTCATTGGGAGCTAGGTATCAGCGGCTGCTAGGGGGTATGCACTGAGTTGCTTATCTAGGAGGGGTAGTAGATAGTTGAGCCTCCAAGTTCAGCTTTCCATGTGGGAGAGATCCCAGCAAGAATAGGAGGGAGTAGTTGTGAGCTGAAAGGAGTTGCTGACATAATAGAGATCCCAAGAGTTCAGGGTTCTCTTGTAGGGCTGCTTACATAGCTCAAAGCTAAAGCCATCTGTGGAGCTGGGGAGGTTTGGTGATTCCCTATTCTACAGTCACCAAACTCTTGCAAGCAAGGGTTGAGGTTTGATATTAGAGCTGTGTGAAATAGATTGGAGCAAATGTGGCTAAACAAGTATTTACCAGGGAAGACCAATGAGTCATTCTAGGAATTTCAGAGGTTGTGTCTTGTTGTATAACCCTGGATCTGATCACCACACAGACTTTGGAGAAGTTCAGATCTGGATCTGAATGTTTTAGTTTGTCTATCTGTACCTTAAGACCATGAAATCAGTCCAGTTGCCATCCTTGTGCTATATGTCTGTACACTAGAAATCCTTGATGAAACTGATATGGGAGAAAAGGGATCAAGAGTGAAATTTATTTCCAAACAAATCAATTTTTTATGCTTCTATTATAAACCCCTGAAATTCAGGATTTATCAAATAAATTCTGACACAACCATATCCAGAGCAGCATGTATATATTGCTGCTATCATGTAATCTGACTTCAGTAATGTTTTGTGACTTAAACAGTTCTGAAGAAAAATTAATAATATCCAGTCCCTAATGGGGATTAGAAATTCATTTTCATTTAATAAGCTATTGTGAAGTATAAAGAAAACTACAGTGCCACGCATAGTAAACAGGCCTGTGTTTTCTTTGACAGAGTGCCAGTTCCTCAGCTGCAGCATTACAGTACTATTCATCTTCATAAAGGGCTCTTTTGAAAATGTTATTAAACAGCAGGAAGGAACGGAGTATATGAGTTTCATTAGTCATTGGAGGTAAACCTGGCCAATCTCTTCTGGGAATTATTAGCACATTCCTAAACATCCCTGGCTTGTTGGCATCCAAAAAGGAAAAAAAACAATCCGTTTCAAGCTTTTGGAGTGTATCCAAATCTCCATTTTTGAAACCCCCTGGGTTAATCTGTTCATCTCAGTGTTCAAGTAGGATCTGTCTGCTTAGGGACCATGGACTCCCCAATCCAGGGTTTGTCTATAATCTGGGGATTTGTACACTAGTGTAATTATACCAATTGATTTGGAACGGGAATGAACTGTACCAGAGCTAGTCATTTTGTACACCGCTGCAGCACCTCTACACTAAAAATGTACACTGGCAGTGTAGCTACACCAGTGCAACCCCCCCTTCCCTACTGTAGGCTAGCCCAAAGTATCTGATCAAACAAATCAAAAATTCTTCCATACAGGTTTACAAAAATGTGCTAGGCTCTGTACAGACACATTCCTGTATTTTGCACAATAGGGTCCTGGTGCCTGGCTGGGGCCCCTAGCCCCATGATAATACACATATATTATTAATATATAAATGATAACAGGCGACATGCCCAGCACTAATAACACTCTCAATCCCCATAGCCCATATTTTCTGGAGCAAACTACTGTATTTCATAACTCAAGTGCTACATGTTTCTAGATTGTAAGGCCATGGTTCAGAGACCATTTGTGTGCTTAAAGTTAGGCACTTTCTTACGTACATTGCTCAGTGAGGGCCTAAGCTGTAGGATACACACTTTGATATAATGTTATAGGCAGCAGGTCATATGATTTAAAACTCCTCCCAAAATATCACAGGTAACTTGTAAAATTTAGTAATTTTAGTCTAGAAAGAGCCTGTGAAAATTCTGCTGTTTTGTGAGCATTATGCTTAGCTTTGACCCATAGCAGATTTTGTGAACCATTGTTGTCTGTTCCTACTACACCCCAACTCCTACCAGATGGAACTGGTGAAGGTTGGACTGGTCATCAGCCTTCTAACAGGTGAGGCTCCGGACTAGGGGTCCCCTCTGCTAGAGCAGGATCACCCCATACTGGCCAGCTGGGACACCTTCCTGAGGGTCTTTGACAATCTTTGATGGCCCACACCCAGCTTGCACTGTGGAGGTGACCCTAGAGATACTCCACCAGCCTCCGAGGTCAGCTGCAATGTATGCAGCCTGCTTCTGATGCCTGGCTTGGAATGAGAGAGCCCAGGTATACCAATTCTGTCTTGGTCTCAGCAAGGAAATAAAAGATCAGTGTGCCCACCTGGAGCCCCCCAGGAATCTGGATGCATTTATTGAGCTGTTACTCCAAATTGACACCTGACTTAGTGAGTGGCAACTCAAAAGGAAAAGGATTCCATCTTGCATCCAGGCACCACCCACAACCCTGGCAAAGGCCCACTCACCTGAGCCCATATAGGTTGATGAGGCACAGACCAAATGGGAATGCCGATGGTGAGAGTATTGTGTTTCTACTGGTGGTAGTACCGGCCACAGGGTGTCCGCCTGTCCTGCTAAATCTCTAAATCATGTGGTTCCAGGAAATCACTATGCCCAGCCTCGGTAAGGCTGTACAACATCTGGAAAACTCCAAGCTCCCCTCCAGCAATCCACATCAAAAATGTCCTTGCACCTACAACTCCAGTTACAACTTCAGATCCAGGATTCTGGACAGGTACTCCCACCCCCAGAGGGCTCTGATTGACTCTGGGGCCAGCAATATCTTCATGGACACTACTTTTGCTCAAGTACTTGGCCTACCTATACAGCCTAAGTTTTACAGGGCAACTGCCTCCTGACTTCCACGTTCGAGCCTCCAGGACCTTGGGTCAGATGCTTTGGTCAGGCTTCAGAAACAGCGAGAGACATTTGGACAACAGAGTAGGCCTCCTTGCTACTAGGATTAGCCATCACACTGTCTGCAAAATACCAAGAATTTTCAGGTCTATTCAAAAAAACAAAATGCAGACACACTACCCCCTCACGAGAATATGACTGTCTGATCAACTTGCAACCTGGGGCCAAGATTCCATTCAGCCAACTATATGCCACATCAGAACCCAAATTAGCCACCCTTAATGTCTACATCCACAAAAATCTGGAGACCGATTTCATCTGGGATTCCACATCACCAGCCAGGGCCCCTGTCCTGTTGTGAAAAAGAAAGATGGCTCCCTAAGACTTTGTGGACTACTGTGCTCTAAATACAATCACAATGTGGAAACGATATCCACTACCACTGATCCCAGACCTCCTGGGTCGGGGCAGAACAGTCCCCATATTCACCAAGATAAAGGGTACACCTAAAAAGGGATGTACAACTTAATCAGAATCTGGTCAGATAATGAATGGAAAACGCTTTTCGCACTCAGGGTGGCCACTTCAAATATCTGGTGATGCCTTTTGGACTTGTATGTCTGTGACTATCTAACTAACTAATGATGTCTTATGATACTACTATGTGGTCACCTAATTAGATGACATCCTATCTTTGAAGACCAGTCTACACCCAACAGCATGTGCACAAAATCCTAGAAAGACTCCACCAGCATAGGTGCTATGCTAAGCTGGAGAAATGCATCTTTGATCAACCCCCTGTGGAATTTTTAGGGTACATTCTGCCCACTGAGAGAGTCTACATGGATCCCCAGAAGGTGGAAGTGGTTTGTGATTGGGCAACACCACAAAGCATTCAAGAAATTCAGCACTTCATTCTATAGAGGCTTTATATGGGACTATTCCTGATTCCTGGCCCCTATAGCCTCTCTGCTGCAAAAATCCACCATCACTTGGATACCTTTTGATCATCTGAAGGTTGCGTTCACCTCCACTCCAATCCTCACACTTCCTGACCCAAGTCAGCTGTTTATCCTGGAAACTAATGTTTCCAACATCACTACTGAGGCAGTCCTGTCCCAGAAAGTGTTGACCAAGAGGTTCTTTCCTGTGGGAACTGTTTCCTGCCAAGCACAATTATGAAATTTCAGACAAGGAGCTACTAGCCATCAAAGTGACTTTCAGAACCAGGAGGCATTATCTAGGAGAAGGCAGATACCTAGTTTAGGTTTTAACTGATCACAAACATCGAGAATACCTGCATTCTGCTAAAGACCTAGCCCAACAACAGCTATGCTAGGCTCTCTTCTTTTCTAGGGTTGTTGTTGTTGTTGCTATCACCTACTGCCCTGGCTCCCACAACGGTAAGGTAGATGCTCAGTCCTGCAAAGTGGAATATGCTAATGATCCTAAGGGACCCAAAGAAGAGCCTCCCTGCATCCTGGAGGCTCATTGCAATTGGATTTGTTCACGACAATATGTTCCACCCTACCAAATGACATGGTAAATTCATACAAAAGGATGGACTCTTCTTTCAAGGGTGCATCTGTGTCCCTCAGGAACATGCCCATTTGGAGGTCCTTCACTTTTCCCAGGATGTCCCTTTTGGGCTGGACACTTCATCCAGGCAAGAGCACTCACATGGTATGTCAATTTATTCTGATACCCTTAGTAAAGTCGTGGAACACCTGCAGCCATACCAAAGTTCCCCAAACTAAGCCCTTTGGGATGTTAATGCATGTTGAGACCCCCTTTAGGCTACTGACTGTGCGAGAACTCCAGCCATTGCCTCAGACTGCCTCTGACATGGATTGACCTGCTGGCTACCTGACCACCCACACACTTGACTACTTCTCTGGACTGCCTCCTGCCAGCCTCGGCAACAGGCATTACCATCTCTCTGCTGCTAATGCTAACAAAGGGTTGCAGCATTTAGTCCTGCAACCTTCTGATCTTGCAAAGTGGAGTGGGCAAGAAAGCAGCTCATTCTGCAGCATGCTATAAAGCTCTTCCCCCTACTTAGTGGCAGGTTGTACACTTGCCACGTGGGGCAAGGCAGCAAAACAGGATCTGCAGTTGCTAGCTTGCCCTTATCTCAGTATAGAGATCTCACGTTTCACCCACCCCATTGAAGCATGCCTCTAGGGAGCAAGGCAGGAGCCTGGCACTACAACACACACCCTCCTCCACCCATTGGGAAAGCCTAAGTGGGAGGGTGAAGTGAGTGCTCCTGAGGGGACCAAGGATGTATTGAGGGGAGCTCCTGATTGGGAGGAAAGGGGGCTCTTGAGAGTGGGCAGATCATTAACTTCTTGGGGCAAGGGTTGAGGGAACCATACATGTGTTGCGGGGGCAAAGGGGCAGAGTCTGAAGGAGAGAGTCTCATGCAGGAAGGACAAGGGAGAAAAGTAGGCATGTGCTGGGAGAGGGAACCCCAGATATATGGTGGATTCCTGAGCAAGGAGGTGTATGTTTTCTGTTTTCTTGACCGCTGTTTCTCTACTGGGTGCTGTTCTGAGGCAGTTCAGGGTGTTTGCTGGCACAGGGTAAGCGGGACGCACTTTGGATCTGCTCTCTCTCGTGTACACTTTAGTTATGTTCTTTCTGTTTTTCCTTAATCTCTGATGCAACTCATTTAGACTCAAAGTTCAGGTTTGCTCTCTTGATGGAAATCATAACATTAGGCTATTGGACTATGGAGGACAGGAGATGGAGTCCCTGAGAAGATGTGCTGGAAGCTTTTAATCTGCAGTAAGCTGCCTCCATCTCCAACTGCTATCGTTTTCACTCTCCCCAATTCCTTGCTGACCTTCCAGCAACACCAGCTTGCCTCTTTCTAAACCATATGCTGAAGCCCATTATCTCCACAGGTCATTTGCCCACTGGACCCTTGTCCTTAAATCTGTGGCCCCTGTGACTGTTGCCCTGGGTCCTAGCAAAAATTTACAAAAAGATTAAAGGACATTTTTATACCATTTCCAGAGGTACTGTTTAAAGGGTACTCCATCAGAAAACTGATTTAAAAAAATCAGTCCCTTTTAATGACCTGGCAAGATGAACTTCTACTACTGATGTTCACACTACTCTCTGCAGAGTCAGGAAAACAGTGCCTTGGTTACCCTTTCAAGGCTATCTTGGCAAACGAGAGTTAAAGACTTCCATTATTTTAAAAATAAAAGGCTACATTTTAGAGAATGGGAAGCCCCTAAACTCATGAATGAGCCGCACCTACAAATTTACAGTCACAGGCTATAATTTTACCAAACAAAGGCTATGTGATGCATTTATCATGAGATATATATGGTAGTTTAAGAGTCCTAGACTTTATTCAAAAGGATTAATGGGGATAGCATGTCCTTCGGCAGGCTAGATTTACAGCAGTCTTACTAGCAGATATTTTCTACAAGTTCACAAAATGAAGATTTTTAGGACTATGAACCTTAATCTCCCATCACAAAGATTTTTAGGATCCACACTTCCAAGAGTGGCCTCTGATTTAAGGCTACTTTTAAGTGGCTGTAAAATGTCTCATGTTGGTGTCAAAAATTGAAACACCCCAGATCAGACCCAAATTTTCAAAAGTGGCCTCTAAGTGATTTGACCATGGTGAAACAGAGAATTGGTGGTACAGTCAGAAAAAATAACACCAGCTTTTAAAGATGTGCTAATATAACTGGACATATAGCAAAGCCTAGTTTTCCATCCCCTACATCAATGCTATGGTAAAATGGGCATTTTGCATAGACTAGGGGTGGTGGGTGAGGAAGCAAGATGAGATAAAGGATGAACTTTAGAAAGATTGTAGAGAAAGAATTGATAGGATCTGGTAACAACTTGGAATGGGAGAAGGAGGAGAGAATGTGACACCATGGGTTGCAAGCATGGTTGACAAATAGAACAGTGTGATAGAGGGAAAGTTTGGGGGAGAATGATGAGTTTTCATTTGTGCTGAACTTCCAGAAAGACCTATTAGACAGCTGGAGTACTGGACAGAGGAGGAAAGTTAAAGTGAAGTGACAGATTTGGAAGTTTTTAGGCAGAGAGTAGCTGAAAGAGGTGCAGCTGGCTCCTCCCTCCCCCCGCCCCCCCCCCCCGCCCTTAGCTTGAAATGGCTTTATTTTATACAGAGTTTACAGTTTTGTTCAATAGTTTTCAGCATCCTGACTATAAAAATTGTTCCAATGCCACTGGCTGAAACCATAAAAGTAGGTCTGGTCACCTTGGGATACAATTTGGAAGGGAAATAAGAGGGGACCAAGATTGATCTCTGAGGGATGCCATCAGGGTAGGGAGTGGGAGGAGCCGTCTCTCAAGGATATGCTGAAGGAGCAGTTGGAGAGGGAGAGCACTGAATCAATAAGCCCGAGGAAAAAGCCTGAAAGAAGAGAAAGAGATTGATAGTGTCAAAGGTGGCAGAGAGGAGGAGGAGAAAAAGAATAATGGGTAACTTTTGGTCAGTATGGTTGCAGGAAGGGTGGGGAGGATGAAAGATGCATTGCAAAGGATCCACGAAAGAATCAGAGTAGAGGAAATTAAGACATTGGGAAGAGACTGCTCACTCATGGAGCAGGGAAGCAAAGGCAGTAGCTGGTGAGGGGGACAAGTGAGGGAGAAGGCAATGAGTTACCTGTGAGGATTTAACAGGTGCAGGACTCATCTCTCTTCAGAAGTTTCTTGCCTCCTATTATACCTCAATATAGATCAGCAGAATCTTTTTTTCTCTATTCCCATGTACCCATTCTGAAAATGTCTCTCGACTTCTATAGAAATGCAGGGGATTTTATACACTAGACAAAATCTATTCTAGATTGCTTCATTCACTGAAATTATGGTGCACAAAGCAATTCCGACTGCCCCATTTACTCCCCTTTCATTGTGAGGCTTTCCTATCTGTCCCTGCGTAGGATATAGCAGCTGCTACTTTGTCCTATAGCTTGGCTTCCTCAAAGGCTGTCCCCAGTTCTAAACACTAGTAATTGAATGTCTCCCCAGAGGTTTGCTGTTTCCCATAAACAATGCAGAGAAACATCTGCTTGTCTCATATGGATCTCATAATTTTTGCTTTGGGTTTCATCCAGTACTACATGGAAGAGTGGTGCCTCCCAGCGTCCGAGACCTGACTATGAGGGACGTCACTGACAATAGTCAATGCCTCTATTTGTAGCTGATTTTGGAGAGAGGGACAGGACAGGTAGGAAGAAGAGGACTTATGAACGGTTTCACTCTGCGGCTTGCCACACATGGTTCACTCTCTACACTTCAGGCAGATAAACCCTTTCGAATACGTGGTGGTTGTTTTTTTTTTATTTGCAATTGCACTCCGAGGACCCAGTCAGCATTAGGGTCACATTTTGTTGGGCCCTATAGAAACATATAGGTTCAGATTACTTGTGGCCATGTGCAGCTGTGAAAAGGCAAGAAAAAATCTTTCCTCCTCCACCTCCACTCCTGCATTCACTTGCCTGGCTGCATGGGGGGCCCTCATGATAGCAGTTCCTGCACTCTGGGAGTAGGATACTAAGGGTATGTCTACACTACGGGATTAATCCGAATTTAGATAATTCGGATTTGAGATACAGGTTGTATAAAGTCGAAATGAGTGCGGCCACACTAGCACAGTAATTCGGTGGTGTGCGTCCAAGTACCGGGGCTAGCGTCGATTTCTGCACCGTTGCACTGTGGCTAGCAAATCCATAGCTATCCCATAGTTCCCGCAGTCTCCCGCGCCCATTGGGATTGTGGGTTAAGATCCCAGTGCCTGATGGGACAAAAAACATCGTCGCAGGTGGTTCTGGGTACAGTCTCACTTCCTCCCTCCCTCCCTCCCTCCCTGCATGAAAGCAACGGACGGCAGACAACCATTTTCGCGCCTTTTTTCTTGGGTGGGTGAACACTGCAGACTCCATACCACGGCAAGCATGGAGCCCGCTGAGGTCAAGACAGCACTCATGAATATTGCAAACACCTCGCGCGTTCTCGTGGAGTTTATGCTCAGCCAGGACCAGAAAAACGAGGAGAGGAGGCAGCGGCGGCGGCAGCATGATGAGGACATGGACACAAACACGGATACAGAATTCAGTGAAACCACAGGCCCCGGTGCTTTGGAGATCATGTTGTTAATGGGGCAGATTCTATCCATGGAACGCCGATTCTGGGCCCGGGAAACAAGCACAGACTGGTGGGACCGCATAGTGTTGCAGGTCTGGGACGATTCCCAGTGGCTGCGGAACTTTCGCATGCGTAAGGGCACTTTCATGGAACTTTGTGACTTGCTGTCCCCTGCCCTGAAACGCCAGAATACCAAGATGAGAGCAGCCCTCACAGTTGAGAAGCGCGTGGCGATAGCCCTGTGGAAGCTTGCAACGCCAGACAGTCAGTCGGGAATCAATTTGGAGTGGGCAAATCTACTGTGGGGGCTGCTGTGATGCAAGTAGCCAAAGCAATCACTCAGGTGCTGCTACGAAAGTTAGTGACTCTGGGAAATGTGCAGGCTATAGTGGATGGTTTTGCTGCAATGGGATTCCCTAACTGTGGTGGGGCAATAGACGGAACCCATATCCCTATCTTGGCACCGGAGCACCAAGCCACCGAGTACATAAACCGCAAGGGGTACTTTTCAATGGTGCTGCAAGCACTTGTGGATCACAAGGGACGTTTCACCAACATCAACGCGGGCTGGGCGGGAAGGGTTCATGACGCTCGCGTCTTCAGGAACACTACTCTGTTTAAAGGGCTGCAGCAAGGGACTTACTTTCCGGACCAGAAAATAACCGTTGGGGATGTTGAAATGCCCATAGTTATTCTTGGGGACCCAGCCTACCCCTTAATGCCATGGCTTATGAAGCCATACACAGGCAGCCTGGACAGGAGTCAGGAGCTGTTTAACTACAGGCTAAGCAAGTGCAGAATGGTGGTAGAATGTGCATTTGGCCGTTTAAAAGGCCGCTGGCGTTCATTATTGACTCGCTCTGACCTCAGCCAAAGAAATCTCCCCATTGTTATTTCTGCTTGCTGTGTGCTCCACAATCTCTGTGAAAGTAAGGGGGAGACCTTTATGGCGGGGTGGGAGGCTGAGGCAAATCGCCTGGCTGCTGATTACGCGCAGCCAGACACCAGGGCGATTAGAAGATCACACCATGAAGCGCTGTGCATCAGAGAAGCTTTGAAAACCAGTTTCATGGCTGGCCAGGCTACCGTGTGAAATATCTGTTTGTTTCTCCTTCATGAATACCCTCCCCCTTTACTGACTGATTTTCTGTAAGGAACCCACCCTGCCCCTTCCCCCAGCTTTCTTTCAAACCAAATAAAGTCACTATCATTTAAAAATCATTTATTCTTTATTAATAGATTAGAAAAAGAGGGAGGGAACCCGGGTGGTATTTGGGAGGAGGATTGCTGGGAAGGAAAAAGCCACAAAGAAAAGGTTAAAAAAATGACAGCCTTTTGCTTGGGCTGTCTACTGGGGTGGAATGGGAAGGTGTACGGAGCCTCCCCCCCCCGCGTTCTTACACGTCTGGGTGAGGAGGATACGGAACATGGGGAGGGGGGAGGGTGGAACAGGGGCTGAAGCGGCAGTCTGTTTTCCAGCAGCCGTTCCTGAACCTCCACCAGACGCCGGAGCAGCCCCAGCGTTGCATCCTTCATCCTCTGGTCTTCCTGCCGCCATCTCTCCTCACGTTGGTCCCTCCTCTCCTCACGTTGGTCCCTCCTCTCCTCACGTTGGTCCCTCCTGTCCTCACGTTCACTGACTTCTTTCCTATACTTTGAAACTGTTTCCTTCCACTCATTCAGATGAGCTCTGTCACTCCTGCTGGATTGCATAATTTCAGAAAACATGTCCTCCTGCGTCTTCTTCTTACGACGCCTTATCTGTGATAACCTTCGGGATGGAGGAGGGAGGCTTGAGGAATTTGCAGCTGCTGTAGGGAGGGGAAAAAAGAGAGAATTGTTTTAAAAGCTACATTTTGCAGAACAATGCTTATACTCTTTCACGGTGACCAACACTGTTCACATTACATAGCACATGTGATTTCTGTGCAAGGTCGCATTTTGCCTCTTAATGCTGAGTGCCTGTGGCTTTGCTGCTAGAGATCAATCACAGGTCTGGGCAACAGAATTCGGCTTGCATGCGGCCATGGTAAGCTTCAGTGCCGTCCGTGCTTTCCAACATACCAAGCATAGCTTGTAGAGTGCTGCAGAAGCCTGGCCAATCTCAGCCAGTTGGGGGGGGGGGCAGTGTGGTGGTGCTTGTCTGGGCCCCTTCAGGCAAGTAGAGTGCTGCGGTTTTTCTGTTAACATTCAGCAGCACCAGAAAACAAACTAACCCTGCAGGAAGATCCCTGTAGGCACCAAACTACCCACCCCCCCGTCGCCGACCCCCCCCCCCCTCCATGAATTCTCTGGGATGATCACGGTACCCTCCCCCCACCGCGTGGCTGGTAACAGGGAAGATCCCTGCTAGCCAAACGCGAAAAACTAACTGCAGGGAAGGATTTATTTTCCGCCACAGGCAAACAGCCCAGTAGGAACGGCCACCTCTGTCCCCTTAATTAAGTTCCCGTATTTCAACCAGGTTACCAGGAGTGATATCACTCTCCTGAGGATTACACAACAAGATAAAGAACGGATGTTGCTTGAATGCCAGCAAACACCGGGACCATACGCTGCCAGGCTTTGTCAGGCAATGATACCAGATTACTTGCTGCAAGCATGGCGTGGTCAAGTGTCCTACCATGGAGGAGGGAATAAGGATGCACTGCCCAGAAACCTTCTGGCAAGGCTTTCGGAGTACCTCCAGGAGAGCTTCATGGAGATGTCCCTGGAGGATTTCCGCTCCATCCCCATACACGTTAACAGACTTTTCCAGTAGCTGAACTGACCGCGAATGCAAAGTCAGGCAAAGTAATCATTAAAAACTGTTTGCTTTTAAAACAAGTTTTATATTTTAAAAGGTAAACTCACCTGAGGTCCCTTCCATGGGGTCAGAGTCTTGGGTACTGGCTTGGGAGGCTTGGGAGGGTACTTCAGTCAGGGTGATAAAAAGATCCTGGCTGTTGGGGAGAATGGAGTGCTGTGTGCTCTCTGCAAGCTCATCCTCCTCCTCCTCTACCCCCTCGGCAGAATCCTCAGGCGTCGAGACTATCCCCGACCCAGAATCCACGAACAAAGGTGGGGTAGTGGTGGCAGCCCCCCCTAGAATTGCATGCAGCTCGGCGTAGTAGCGGCATGTCCGTGGCTCTGACCCGGAGCGACCGTTTGCCTCCTTTGTTTTTTGATAGGCTTGTCTGAGCTCCTTGACCTTCACGCGGCACTGCTCAGAGTCCCTATTGTGGCCTCTCTCCATCATGCCCTTGGAAATTTTTTCAAAAGTTTTTGCATTTCGTCTTTTAGAACGAAGTTCTGCAAGCACTGAATCCTCTCCCCATACAGCGATCAGATCTAGTACCTCCCTCACGGTCCATGCTGGTGCTCTTTTTCGATTATCAGCCTGCATGGTTACCTGTGCTGATAAGGTATCTGTGGTCACCTGTGCTCTCCACGCTGGGCAAACAGGAAATGAAGTTCAAATGTTCGCGGGGCTTTTCCTGTCTACCTGGCCAGTGCATCCGAGTTCGGATTGCTGTCCAGAGCGGTCACAATGATGCACTGTGGGATAGCTCCCGGAGGCCAATACCATCGAATTGCGGCCACACTAACCCTAATTCGAATTGCTAAAATCGATTTTGGCGCTACTCCGCTCGTTGGGGTGGAGTACAGAAATCGATTTAAAGGGCCCTTTACATCGAATTAAATGGCGTCGTTGTGTGGACGGTTACAGGGTTAATTCGAATTAAAGCTGATAAATCCGAATTAAAGTCGTAGTGTAGACCAGGCCTAAGAACTGGATGCAGAGGAGGCAAGATCATGATCCTGTCCCACTCTGCACCAGTTTGTGGAGCTGGGATAATGCGCAAGGGGGAGCAATTGGCACTTTCCTCATGGATGATGGCACAGATTGGCTCCCCCACATGCAAAGAGCAGCCCTGGTAAAGAGTGAGACTGAACCTCACAGGCACAGTCTCTTTCTGATACTCTTCCTGAGGCAGCGCATCACCTTCAGGGTATGGCTTAAAAATCACATCTTCTCTCGTAGTAAGAGAGAGTCCCTGCCACGAAGAGTAAATCTAGATTAAAATGAGGTACAAGGGGTGGGTGTAGCAGACAATGGTGTGGGTGGGACTGGGGGAGGGAAGATGAGGTAACACTAGTTGGAACACAAAGTTAGAAATAACATGTCTAAAAACCCTTAAATAAGGGCCTTCCAGATGCAGGTTTTGGTGGTGGTTTTTGATTTTAAATCTACGATACCTCAAGCATTGTAGTTCACTAACTCGAAAAACACAAATTCCCACAGCCAAATTCTGCCCTCACTTAAATTCTCAAACACTACTAAATTCAGTGAGTCTGGTGTCACCTTAAAGACTAACAGATTTATTTGGGCATAAGCTTTCGTGGGAGCCACCAGACTCCTTGTTGTTTTTGTCGATACAGACTAACACGGCTACCCGGTGATACTAAATTCAGTGGGGCTAAACAGATAGGGCAGACTGTCATTCAGTTTTTCTAAATTAATAGCATTTTCTGGTAGTTAAAGCATGGAGCTTAGAACCTTGTGTCCCATCTCAGGTGCTAGCATGTTGTAGTACCTTGGAAAAATTTAATGTATTGGTGCCTTTGCCTTTGATCATTTTGTAGAAGGGAATACTGTTTAGCGACCTCACCAAAAAATAGTGAGACTTAGGGCAGGTCTACACTACAAACTTGCATCAGCACGAGTAATGCTGTGATGCTTCTGGTTGAAGACGCTCTAAATCGATGGGAAAGAGCTCTCCTGTCGGCTTAGCTACTGCCTCTCTAAGAGGTGGAATATGTCGGTGGGAGAAGCTCTCCTGCCAACGTAACACTGTCTACGTGGGGGGTGATTATAACTACACCCCTGAGCGACATAGTCATACCGAAGGAAGTGTGTAGTGTAGACCTGGCCGTTGGTTTTGTAAAGCTGTTTTTGGATTGTCATCTCTGAGGAGGAAGGAACTTGATTTATTTATGTTTTGTACAACTGAGTGCACTGTCAGCCCTTAAGAAATTATCAAAATTATAGTAATTTCCTCATGTGAGAGGTTCGACGTGTGTGCTAAGTATTATTGTTGTTCTATGTTAGCCTGAGGCATCATATATCTTTGGCTTTTGATTGCTATGATCCACACCCGTCCCTTGTGTTTGTAGTAATCTGTTACATATGTAGGTTTGTTTTTGTATGTGTTCTGACCTCAAATAGGAACAGCGAAGATTCTCTTTGGGAATACTGGTGATGAGGTACATATCCTTTCTATCCATGTTAGTTCCCTCCCTCCCCCCTTGCTGACATGGTCTTCCCCAGGCTTTGGATGATTTTTATTTTATTTTATTTTTCTGTTTTTCAACCTGCTCTTTTGTTGGCTTTTTCTTTGTCCATGTGTTTGGGTGTTTCCACATACTGATGTGTCAAAATAACACCGGTTCTTTCACTAAAGGAATGCCTATAGAGAAAGTGACCTAAAGAAGAGCTCTGTGTAAGCTCAAAAGCTTGTCTCTTTCACCAACAGAAGTTGGTCCAATAAAAGATATTACCTCACCCACCTTGTCTCTCCTCCTTTTTCAATAGTCCAACAAGGAAAACGTGATGCCCCGTCAGGGAGAAAACCTGGAACATTATAAAGACTGGGATGAGTGATGTATTAGTTGAGTGAAAACTAATTACGTTTCCCCCAATCCTTCAATATTTGAAAATGTGTATCTTTCTCTTTCCCTTTTGCCCTGGTGCCCCCATTTTAATCCCTCTCCTTCATGCCCATATACCTCCTCCTCTATCTCCCCCCCCCCCAAAGGAAAATAATGACCCTAATTGCAATGGGTTGTTAGCCTGATTGGCCTGATGACACAAAAATAAATATTCCCCTCACCCTGTCCCAGCCCCTCGATAAGAGTTCTGGCCTGAGCAATGACTGAAGATCAGACTCTAGTAGAAGGGAATAATATAAGCATCCATATGTTGTTCTGGGATAGCCTTACTCTCGCTTTTCACAGCTTAAAAACTGAGCTGCCAAGTTGCAGTCAGAGGCTGCAGGGAAGTTAATATTTACAGGGTCAGAGGGATATCTGATAGCATAGGAAGAGAAACTGATTAGATTATTGTTACTAATCCACTTTTGTAGCATGAAAAGAGCAAGATTTTGAATCAAATAAAGATCTATTTTGTCTACTGTAAAATATAGAGGAAGGGATAGTCCTGTGATTAGGGCAATAGCCTAGGACTTGGATTAAAGTCCCTGCAGTGCCACATACTTTCTTGTGAACTTGGGCAAGTCATTTAACCCCTTCTGTGCTTCAGTTTCCCTATCTGTAAAATGGGACTATGCTACTTCCCTACCTCACAGGATTGTTGTGAGGATAAATACATTTAAAAACTATGCGGCTCTTAACTTCAGTGGTGATGGGGGGAGGTTGTATATGTCCCTAAAGTAGATAGAATATAGCATCAAAACTTTTGTATTGGTTTATTTTTATAGGATGTGGGGTTTTTTTTGTGTTTTTTGTTTTGTTTTTTAAACTAAACTGTGCACGGAGAGCTCATTGGCACATTTTAAAGAATACAAATAAAATTGCCTACAGATCGATCTCTAGAGATATGTAGTCCAGGCAAAAATGCTGCTTCAGAGTCTTACTTTCTCCATGTGTGGTAGTTTTTGAGGAGAGTAGGAGAAGGCTGTTGGGGGAGGGGCAGCTGCTATATTCTGCATGAAGTGTTTTCCTGCTGCTTTCAAAATTCATGTTCTCTGTCAGGCCCCAAATTAGCTATCCATCCCTGTAAACCAAGCATCTAAACATATGCTTAAGCATGTGCTCAACATTAATTTTTTTACGGTTAAGCGCTTTGTGGAATAAGAGTGGATTTAAGAAGGTGCTTAACTGCGTTATTGAATTGGGGCCTCAAATCTGACTCTTTAAAACTCCAGTCTTGCACACACTGCAATCAAAGGCAAAAATTCCTTTGTCCTCATTGATGCAGGACTGGGCCCTATGGTGATAATGCATCTTGTGTGCACAGATGTCAACATGTGGAAAATCTAGTGTGTCATCAACTGCACTTCCACTGGCTTTCTCCACATCCGTCCTTTCAGATGTCTGCTCATTCATTTTCTAACTCGCACCATTTATTTGTCACAAGAAGAACTTATTCATTGGCTGTTCATTTGTTTTGATTTATTTTTTCACCAGATTTGAAAAACCTGGAAAGTCACCATTCCTGGGCTTCCCCCTGTCGGGCAAATCCAACTGCCAGCTGTGGCGGTGTGGCCCCTCTAACTCTCTGTTACTATGCCAGGATAGTCTGTCAGGAAAAACATGGCTTTACAAGGGTGTAGCATGCCACGTACTGTGTGTTCTGTCTGCCCCCAATTTCTGCTGTAATCCCACCTCACAACAGCACTCTTGTGGAAATGTTGCATGTGTCTTTTGCTGTGGCTATATTGCAGCATATCCATGAATAGGAACATACTACTTAGGCTGGTTACACCCATGCAATGTGTATGTGGTCTGTCTTAGGTATAAGTAAACACAAGTAGTTCCCCATATGGCATATAAAGCCTGTGCTTCCTATGTAATTGGGTTGTTAAAAGTGTAGATATAGGGGACCAAATTGTGCAGTTCTTGCCTAGACCTTATTCAGGCAATGTATCCTCTGGCCTGAGTAAAGATGGGATAATGACTACATAGTTACTTATGGCCAGATGTTGCACTCAGCTGTACACGAATTACTTCCAGTAGATGAGTTCCCCTTACATACAATTGGGAAAGAATGTTGCCCTAAGTATTTCTTTTCTTCTGATAATGAACAGAGAACTATAAAAAGGTGAAGAATTTTTAATGTGCATAATTAGTGAAAGAGAGGAAAATCTTCAACTGTATTAGTACGAAAAGGGAAGGATTTTTTTTTTTAAATGTCCTCTTGGATTTTTTCCCAATCATATACTCTTTTTTTTTTTGGTAACAGCAGAGCTCAATATCTAATCTTCTACAGTCTACATAATCGCTATTTCCTGTATTATGAAATGCTGGAAGCAGCTCGGAACTGCAACTGCACTGTAGTGGAAACAAAGCTGCCTTCTGTGAGATAAGATGTAGCAAAACAGCGCCCTCTTTTGTCCATTATATGTTATTCTGCTGCCTGTCCCAACTATAAGAGTATTTGGGTTAAAAAATAGAACAAAATTGACATTCAGTTGCATCAGATTGAAGTTCACAGTGTTCTGCTTTGTCTCCATTTGATTTAAATGTCTGAAACCCTGATATAGTTTTATAAGAATTAATATTATGCATAAATTTGAAGACAAGGCAACTATTTTTTGTTAAAGCACTAAAATATTGATTCTGAAACCTATTCTTTAATTATAGCAATAAACTATTAAGGAAAACATATAATCAATGTGGGTTACCAGAAAGACTCTCTCTAATATCGTAAAAATGAAAAGCTTACTAATCTTCACTTTCCAAAGGCAAACTGGGCTAAATGTCTTCCTGGTGTAACTCCATAGATGTCAAGAAGTTTTACTGAGGATGAATTGAGACCTATATGTTTTCATAGAAATGTGGGGATGGATGGGACCTTAAGAAGTTATCAAGTCTGGTCCCCTGCGTTGTGGCAGGACCAGGTAAATGTAGACCATCCCTGACAGATGTTTGTCCACACTGTTTTTTAAAACTTCCAGTGATGGGGATTCAACAACCTCCCTTGGAAGTCTATTCCAGAGTTTAACTACCCATATAGTTAGAAAGTCCCCCCCCCATATCTAATCTAAATCTCCCTTGCTGCAGATTAAGCCCATTACTACTTGTCCTAACTTCAGTGGACATGAAGAACAATTGATCAGTCCTCTTTAATAACAGCCCTTAACGTATTTGAAGACTATCAGATTCTCACCCCTCTCCCCCCCACCCACCCTTTTCTCAAGACTAAACATACCCAGTTTTTTTAGCCTTTCCTCATAGGTCAGACTTTCTAAATCTTTGATTTTTTTTTTTTATTGCACTTCTTTAGGAAAGATGTGGACAAACAGGACAAAGTCTAAAGTGTAGTGCCCAGAATTGGACACAATACTCCAACTGAGGCTTCACAAGTGAGCAGAGTGGGGCAATTACCTCTTGTCTTGCATATGACACCCCTGTTAGTACACCCCAGGATATGAGCCTTTTTCACTATTGCATCACATGGCTGACTCTCATTCAATTGGTGATCCACCATAACCCCCAGATTGTTTTCAGCAGAACTACCACCTAGCCAGTTAGTCCCTATTTTATAATTGTGCCTTTGATTTTTTTCTTTGTAAATGAATACTTTCACTTGTCTTGATTGAATTTCATCTTGTTGAATTCAACCAATTCTTTGATTTGTCAACTTTTTTGAATTCTAATCCTGTACTCCACAATGCTTGCAGAGGATACCAGCTGGGAGGGTTTGCAGATTTTAGAAGCATACTCTCTATTCCATTATCTAAGTCATTAATGAAAATTATTGAATAACACCAGACTCAAGACTGAATCCAGTGGGACCCCACTAGATATACCCTCTCAGTTTGACAGTGAACATTGAGTAGGGCCTTTCAACCAGTTGTGCTCCCACCTTATAGTAATTTCATCTAGACCACATTTCCCTAGTTTGCTTATGAGAACCTTGTGGGTGATTTTGTCAAAAGCCTTACTAAAATCAAGATGTATCACATCTACTGCTTCCCCCGCTCCCCACCCACTAGGCCAGTGACCCTGTCAAAGAAGGAAATTAGGTTGGATTGGCATGAGTTGTTTTTGACAAATCCAATTTAGCTATTTATCACCCTATTATCCTCTGGGTGCTGGCAAATTGATTTATTTCATAATTTGTTGTAGTGTCTTCAAGGTATCTATAATTCCCTGGGTCCTCTTTGTTTCACTTTTTTAAAAATAGGTACCATGTTTGCCTTTCTCCAGTCTTCTGGGACCTCACTTGTCCTCCCAGAGTTCTCAAAGATAACTGCTAATGATTTTGAGATTGCTTCAGCTAGTTCTTTAAGTATCCTAGGATGACTTTCATCATGCCCTGCTGACTTGAATACATCTAATCTAAGTATTCTTCAATCTGTCATTTCCCTGTTTTGGCTTGCATATCTTCCCCCTTGTTGTTAATATTGTATTGAGCATCTGTTCATCATCAACCTTTCTTTAGTGAAGACTGAAGCAAAATAGGCATTAAATACCTCAGTCTTCTTGATGTCATCTGCTATTAGCCCTCCTTCCCCACTAAGTAGAGGACCTACACTTTCCTTTGACTTTCTCTTGCTCCTAATGAATTTAAAGAGCCTCTTCTTATTGCCTTTTATGTCCCTTTCCTGTGTAACTCATTTTGTGCCTTAGCCTTTCTGATTTTGTTCCTACATGCTTGTGCTATTCTTCTGTACTCCTCCTTAGCAATTGTCCATGTTTCCACTTTTGTGGAAACCTTTTTACACACACACACACACACACACACACACCAAATCCTTTTTGATTTCCAGGTTATTAAAGAGCTACTGATGGAGACATATTGGAGACCATATTGGTCTCCAATATGTCTCCATCAGTAGCTCTTTAATAACCTGGAATAACCTCCAATCTTCCTATCTTTCCTTTGCATTGGGATAGCTTGCAATTATGATTTTAATATTTCCTTGAGAAACTTTTTTTTTTTAAGATTTTTTTTCCCCATGCAACCTTACATTGCCAGTTCTGAGTTTAAAGTCTGCATTTTTGAAGTCCATTGTCCTTGTTCTGCTGCTCTCACTCCTTCCTTTCCTTAGAATCTTGAAATCTATCACTTCATGATCACTTTTACCCAAATTGCCTTCCACCTATCAATTCATTACCAATTCCTCTGTGTTGATCAGAATCAAGTCTAAAATGGCTATCCACCTGGTTACTTCTTCCACTTTCTGAAACAAAAAGTTGTCCCCAGTATATTCCAAGAGCTTACTGGAAAGTTTGTGTTTTCCTGTATTACTTTTCCAATGGATGTCTGGGTATTTAAAGTCCCCCATACTACCAGGTTTTGTGTTTTGGATATTTCTGATATTTCGGTGGTTAATTACTGTCTAGATCTAGTAACTAATAATTGGTAATACATTACTGTTTTCTAAGTACTTTAACAATCTGCACACATCATGATATGATTCTCTGGACAGAAATGTAATGAGATACAGCAAAAAGGCTCCACTTGGTTTGTGACACATATTGTAAAATCAAGTTACTACAGTTCCTTGCTTAATTTTCCAGTTGGAAATATGCATTTAATAGCAAAATGCCTACACTCAGAGGGTATTTAATGATACATCTAAACTGTAAATGTTTCTTAGGTATTTTTATCTTGTGAAATATTTTCATTCTAGATTTTTGATGTTCTGAATAATTGTATCACCCGTTTCATTATTTTACTTGGGTTTTTTATTGTTTTGAGAACATCATTTGAAGTTACTGCTTTCAAATGTAAACAAACAATCCCATTAATTTTTGAATATGGAATGTTATACTGCCACTTAATAGCATAATGCCTACTAAAGCTTTGCAGAAAAAGGTATTTTGTTCAGAAGTCACACAAGACAAGTGATTTTTGTTGATTGCCTGTCTAATATAATGAGATAAAGCAATCCTAATAGTGCAGCCTGGTAACTTCAGTCCTGCTGTACATAGATGTTGATAAGTAGTGTTATGTTGGCGTGTATCACTGTCATATGTCAAAGTATGAGGGTCAATTTACCACTAAAATGTCTTTAAAAATCCACATGGTGCTGTCCTAGCGTTCCCTGTAGGGTTTTCTCTGATTTCCCTCTCTTGAGTATGCGGTTACACTTGTGATGGCATTGGCAGATTTCAGCCAGATCGCAGATTGTTAAATCTTATCAATGGTGAGGGTACAGACCTTGCGAAAGAGTTGGATAATTGTGAAGACCATTAACTGGGTATCTAGTACTCAAGATAAATGATGTTTCCTTAAAATAGTTGGCAGAAAGGTCTTTGAGGTCTGAGACTGGGATTAATTAAAGAAGGAAAACAGAACCGTCTCCCAAGTTTGTGTTTGGTTGTTTTCGTTAAGGGTTTCTCAGGCAACAATATTTAGTTTAAATCTTAAGCTAAAATCTCAAACCTCACTTATTTAAATGCATAACATTTCTAGCAATTTCAAATCCCCCATTAACTACATAATAAGACCAGATGGTTCGGGTAGAGTGTGTGTGTGTGTGTGTGTGTGTGTGTGTGTGTGTGTGTACGCGCTTCATTTATCAGCTTCAATGTATAATCATCGCTTCTGGAAGGGTATCTACATTGGCTGTTTAAAAGTTACATGGTAAATTCTATTGCCTTTTTTTAAATTCCCGTTATGGAAGCTGGGAAAGAACTAAAAGCTCTTCCATTAATAAATGTATTCTTGTACCCACTGGCCAACTGTACACCTTATAACTAGGAACTCACTTTCTTATATGTCAGTAAACACAGTTAGCAAAACACAAACACTCCTAGATCTCTCTAGTCACATTTAAAAAGGAAAACTACTCTAATCTTAAAATGAAAACGAGTGGAGTTTTAAAACTTCTTAATAGTCATCCCACTGCTGTGGGTTCCCAGATGCTTAATTTGATCTTTACTTATAAAACCTTAAAACTGTTTACTCTTAAATATGGGCCATAGATGTGCTGCATACTAAGCAATGAACGAGAGAAAACAGTCAAATAGTTAACTGCGTTAGCCCGTATAAGGATGACCAGATACTTCAATTGAAATGGGACGTTTTCCCTTCCCGTGGTGATAGTCCGCGCTGCTGCAAATTGTCACAGACACCGGGGTAGTTAGGTAAGACACAAGCTTTTTGATTGAAGATTTCTGTCTCCTCCTTTCATCCCCTGCCATCCTCCCTTGGCCATTGTTCGAACACATTTCAATCACCAGCAGTCCCAGCAGGGCATGGCTGCCACATGGCTGCTAATAGTCTCCCAAATGCAGCGTCCCGGGGGGGTTCATCCAAGAAGCTCAATTTTACTTCAACAAATTACCGTATTTATCTTGAAACTGACACCTAGCACATTTGGGTCTGCCCTGCTGGACGGCAGACTACTGTTTTGTACCAGGTTTAACACCCCTGTGTCCTGCTGATAAATCAAGTCAAAATTAATAAAACTAAAACAGATGTCCTTTTTTAAAAAAAAAATAGGCACTTGTTTAGCTGACCTTCCCACAGAAATACAGAATCTGCCAGACTTAACTACTGATTCTTAGCTGGCTGAATAATTATACTCCTGATTCTGAATATTTCTTTATTCATTGCAATATCCATGAACTTCTATAGATGCATATGAAAAGTACAAAGTTGTAGTGTCCCTGTAAAACAGCCTTACACACAGCAAAATTTAATATCCTAACTCACTGGACACCTCTCTGAACAACTAACACAAGTCACTCTATCTGACAAACCAGATTTTCTAGTCTGTCTTCGAACATGTCAGCAGACAGAAAAGTGAGAAAATGGTTACATAAGGTGTGGCTCGCAAATCCTGTCAGGACCTGGCTCATGTATTTTCCTCAATGCCTCACCAGTCTCTGTTTTCAGCATTTAAAGTTTCCAGGGGGTTACAAATATAACAATTATGGCGTTGGGTTCAGATTGTTTGTCTTTCATCTTTAAACAATTTAAACTAAAGAAACAGAGGGGAGTGTGGTCAAAGCTGTTGGGTTTTGTACTAGGGGTGAGCCAGACTGAAAACAATCCTTGACATGATGGTTGTGAAATCTGAGGAAAGCCAGTCCAAGACTTTGAAGGCTATAATCCATATTGTAAAACACATTACATATTAGGCAGACTCAGTGGTCTCTGATGAAAAGCCAGTCAGAATGCTGGTACAATAATGGACAATGGCACACAGCAAGATCAGTCAGTGAACAATACATTACTGGGCCATATGCTTAACAAGGAATGTTGATAGGTCTGTCTTAACTCTGTTTGTCATCACCTCCATCCTTCATTTCACTTACAAAAAAACAACCTCTGAAATGTTTAGAATCTTCTTCTGAGCCACTATAGTTTCTTGTTTCATCCTGTGCTTGTCTGCCTGAAACACCCTGGTCACAATTCTCCAATGCTTTCCTGTTGGTTTCATATAATGTTGAGGTAAGGGCCATTTTTAACTTTCTACAGCATTGCACTGTGGTACACTGTCCTTAGTAATCAGTCAGCAAGCAAGTCACCTGCTGCTGACATCTGAAGCTTAGAAATGATGGTACAATAAAGCGGCAAGCCAATAAACCAACACTTGATTTGTCTTGCTCCTCTGCTTCCTGCTACAACCAACCCCATTTTCATCCCCAGACTGAAAGCAACCTTAATTTCCTCAAGCATTTCCACAACAATGTCACATTAGTTCCAGGTATAAACTTAGGTTCTGCAGTAGTTGCCATTCCACAGCTGTCCAATGGAATTGAGGAGCAGAGAGCTCTGTATATTTCAGGGAACTCTTGGATACATGGTTGAAAATGTATTTTAAGATGACATGTCTCCTGGGCTGTGTCTGCATTGGCAAAAATGGTACATATAATTTGCCATCCATGCAGCTCCAGCCATGAAAGCAACCGTTGAAGCTGTGTGAAGACGGGACTCTGACAAGCTCAGGTGTTTTTTTACAATCCCGTCATCTACTGTTTGGCAACGATTATCTTATTGCTGATCAAATCACTTTTCCAAAGAAAAAGTCATGAAATCAACCATGGGGGTGATCATTTTATGTGGCTGTGAGGGAAAATGGGGAATTCACACAATTCTTTAAGCTCTGTAAAAGAATGTTTAAACTGTCCACTAACAGCGAGCTATGTTGCCTTCCCATTGCCAGCCTGGCAGGTTAAGAAGTTGGTTCTGCCCAGTGTTAGTTATCTTACTCACAGAGGTTGATATAGACTGCAATGGCTCAGATTCTTTGCTGCACTGCACCTATTTGGGGCCTGTTTAACACCACTTTGCAGCTCAACCTGGCATACCTGCAGTTGGAAGGATTCCCTTGTGCAGGGGAGTCCTTCAGTAGCGTAGAGCCATCCTAGCAGCTCCTACACTGTTTTCCCCCTGTCCCACTCACTCCAATTTCCAGAGTATAGGTGTGGTCATGGGAAGGGGAATGTAATTGCAGCATTGCTGCTACTGTAATAACCCTTTAAAGTCTATTGACCGCAATTCCTCAGGCTGCCCCACTTAACACTGGAGACTGCTTTGGTGCCTAAACAGCCCGGGGTTTAAAGCCAGCTTTTCTCCTCTTTGTGCTGTGAGCCCCGTGAGGTGCATGGCCCAGGATCTGGCCCAGTATGCTCATCCACTGCTCAGGATTTATTTTCCCACCCGTTCCTTCTAAGATCATGCATTCCAAGGTATCATCTTATTTTTAGAGTTGTGTAAAGTGATACAGATCTGTGTATGAGCTCTTTAAGAGCTGTGTTGTGCCTTCTTAGCACAAGGCAACGACAGCTCTTATGAAATATTTGAATGTACTAATGGAAAATATCCTGCCAGAAGCTGGGAATGGGCAACAGGGGATGGATCACTTGATGACTACCTGTTGTGTTCATTTCCTCTGGGGCACCTGGCATTGGCCACTGTCAGAAGACAGGATACTGGGCTAGATGGACCTTCGGTCTGACCCAGTATGGCCGTTCTTATGATGCTTTAATCTTTGAAGACACTCAAGTCTCCAAATCTGTTTCCACTTTTTCCCGTTCTCTTCCTAACCCAAACACGTGTACTTGGTTTGACATACGGTATAGTCATTTGTGACCATAGTAACACTGTATGAAAGGCAAAGAACTATTGGTCTGGTGGGTTACATGGAAAGTTGGTAAAACTGGGGTAATATTTATATGAGAAATAGCCTGTGTATAGAGTTAGAATAGTACTAAAGCATTAGGGCAGAATTGTGCCCAATCTTGAGTGACTGCCCTGACTGTCTGTCTTAAAGGCATCCATTTGCTTGATTCACAAGGTGTATTTAAATAATGGATCTGTGAATATTGATGTTACATTATTTACTTATTTAATTGTGCAACTTAAAATATGTATTCATAGCTGTGCAATGATTACTTACAAACAGAGCATTAAATTTGTATTTGAAATTGTAATATTATCTTACTACTCCTGGGGAAAAGACTCTGCTATTGGGCCAGACTAGCTCAGGGATTATATTAAAAATACCCTTCTTATACTGTTGCAAAACTGCCACATTCATAAAATGCACTCATTTTGTAGAATAAGATTTTTTTTTTTCTTCTGTGACATTTCATGACTCTAATATTCTAATTTAGATAGTTTTGTAACGTCAAGAGTCACATGTCAACACTATGTGATGTCTGATATGTAAGAGCAGAGTCACAGCTAGATCAATTGCTTTGACATAACCGTTAGCCCTCTCGGACATATGCTTCTGGGAGCACTGAAAATATAATCTGCTTTATCACATCAAGGTTCAGAGGCTCTGCACTACAATGCATCCATTTTCTGGAGTGACTTTGTAAAGTGAGACTTTGCTAGGCTACTAAAAGCAAGCTGATAAACATGCATGAGCCTGATCTTAGTTCCAGAACATACAGAGAGGGGCAGGTGTAGTCTGAGAGTGTCAATTGGGGGGGGGGGGGGGGGGGGGGGGAGGGGGAGAGAGAAACCTGTCCAAGTGGAAGAAACTGCCTGTAAGAAAATGGACAATAAAATAGTTGAAGAAACAAAGTCCTTTCCTGGAAAAAGTGGAACTGAGTTTATTCCACAGATGATACACTGAGGGAGGCCTGTAGCATCAGAAGAAAGGAGAAAAGAGACATAGGTCACATCTTATGCTCTGCATAGAGTTTGATTTATTGAAACAAAAAACTATATCAGGAGGTAAATCTTTAGATTCTGTATGTGCATAAAACTGCATGCTTTGCAGGAGCAACCATTGAGCGTATGCTTTTAATAGTCCAGCACATGCCTGATTATAAGCATTAGTGTTTGCAGCAAGGAAGTGCAGGCACATGCAAGCATGAGCTCAACTTTTTGCACACACAAGTAGAGTCCTCAAAGAGGCTCTTGAAAATTTACCCCTCTGATTGCTAATAGGTGATTTTAATGATATATATTTTTATCTTGGCAGTAGGGTGTGTGTGTGGGGGGGGGTGGGGGAGCGTTAAATCTATAAGCACCATTACCATTCTGTTGCAATAGGGATATATTTTTTATGAACACTTTTATAATAGGTATGATATATGCTTTGTTTTTATTGCAGCTATTTGTTTGCTAGCATTTTAGTAATTCTGTCAAACAAGCCACTTTACACCTTCAGACTTTAGCAGATAAGCTTCCTGCTGATTGCTGGCTGAGCTCACACTATATAGCACTTATTTGGTGTCAGCAATGTACATTTTTATACCTCACACAGAGGGAGACAGCAGGCATCAGTAGGGAATGAGCGGGACTGGCTGGGAAATAGTGGCAGGACTGCTGCAACTACTCAATCTGGGGATCCTGATGGCTCAGTTTCCATTAGCCAAAACCTTTTGCCCCCACAAACTTTGTTACTGTTGTCCCCTGCATGGTGCTGAAACAAGGGATAAGGAGAACAATCTGGCTCTTCACGTGTCAAAATTCAGATACCTTAGCCTGTACCAATAAGGAATTGTACTACTGTTCAGAATGAGCAACAATGCAACTAGTGTTTCTCAGCGATAATGATGCCATCCAGAAATCTTTAAAAATAAGACAAATGTGAAGTGAGGCTACATTCCAGCATACCTCAGGATACTTTGGGTCAGCAAGTTCCAAACTTTTTTTGAAAGCTGAGTCCCCCTTTCAGGAAAATGAATCGAATCATGCCCTCCTTCAGCCTTACCATGCGTTGTTAAAGATCTGCCTATCTTCATTTATACATCTTCTTTGCCTCCCCATGCTCCTTGGCTGCTCCTGTGTCGTGTCCTCCCCCCCCCACACACACACAGTTTGGGAAATGTTGCTGTAGGTGTACTGTCAGTGGAGCTGAGGACTAAAAGAGACTGCCTGGGTACAGAGAAATAAAGGAGTGTCACATTGCCAAAACTGCACTGACAGGAGATTCCCAGTAGTGAGTGAACTGGCCTGTAACGGCCTCAACCCCTAGGGCTATGTGCATTCTTTTTCTCTGCCATGTTGACTTAACTTTGAAAGAATCCCATCTTCACCACAGTTGAGCATCCCTGTGGAGTTTTCTCATCATTAGCGTTGTCTTACCAATTAAAGAGCTTTGACAACCTTAATTCCTTTTGCTGCATTTATTAAGGGTCTTTTGATACTTTTTACTGATTGGCATGGATAGGAAACATTCCCAGTCCATTGTTTGGCCTACCAATCATGATGATTTGGGGGTTTTAGGTGTATGTGGAAAGCTGCCTCTTCCTAATCCAGAGCCTCCATGTGACCGTGTATAGATTCTGAGAGTGAGGTGAGAGGCAAATTAGCTCTAATTGCACCTTCTTCACCATTGAAGAACTACAGATTATTACTTTGTAATCATCTTGACTTGCATCAGAAATGACAGCTGTGGCTTGCTTTCTTGACATTGTCATTAACATTCTGTCACGGTGTGCTGCATGGAAGCAAGGCTTCCTAAGTAGTAGGCAAACTATGACAAGGAGCAACAAACTCCTCTTGATTTCTGTGGGGGAAAGTACTTGGCTTGGAATGCTGATTGGAGGTCACTTTCAACATATATCTAATTCAGTTTGTTTGTATGTGGCAAATGTAGCTTTGCTTTAATTTTAGCCTGTTTGTTTACTTGACAAAGAAGTAGGCTCTGGATTTTACAGAAGAAAGAAAACTCTTCTTCTCTTGAGAACTGATGTTTGTTCATCTCTGCCCCTTATATACATTTTTCTGATTACACCCTCAACTTGTAACATACCACATCTCCTCCCCAATCCGGGCCTCAGCAAATTGTCTCCCACCATCAGCCCTGTAGTCTGACCTTGCACCCCAGTTATTCTCCCTGTCTGACCTCTGCCCTGGATCCTGGTAAATTTCCAAGACATGGATGGAGAGAGGGAGGGATGATGCAGAAGTCGTTCTTCCTTCTGATTTTGCCCAAAATCTGCAAAGGCTGCTCCGCAGCAGGAGCAACATACACACAAAGATTTGTGCTCCCTGAAAGAATAACCTAGTTAAGATTTAGGCGAGAATAGTAGTATAAATTAACGCTGCTTTTGCACTGTTCCATGTATCAGTTATGTAATATCAATTTTTTGCATATAAACTAGAAATCAAGGGAGAAGATCAAGGATTTGGGAACTGAGAGACAGCAAGTCTGTGTGTACCTGAGACCTTCAATTATGTTGTAATCTAAACCATAGCTTTTGTCAATCACCTTACTGCTTTCCGTGTGTATTGCGTGCTTTATTCATGCTTTGGTTGTAAATCAGCCCTATGCAATAAGTAACTGCAAGAAAGGTTTTACCCAAAAGGAAACTGACCAGTATGAAGTGGACTGCAAATAGCAATCGGAGAAGGTTTGATACTAAAACATTAGTAATGGAATTTGACATGTTTCAGGTATCTGGACACATTGACCTGTTTGTGATGCATCTCTTAGTAATTCTAATTGACAGGCTGCTGCGTTATTAATAGTTTGTTCATCTAGAGGAAAGTCTTCAAATGTATATTAATTTTGTAGTATGGTCCTATGCTGCCGTAATAGCTTTGATGTACACACCTTTCTCCCCAAGAAGTCAATTTTATCTTTATAGACGTCCTGCTCAGAATGAAACCGTACATTGAAAATTGTTTTTAGTAGGGCTGTCGATTAATCGCAGTTAACTCACACGATTTACTCAAAAAAATTAATCTCCATTAAAATATTAATCGCGATTAATTACAGTTTTAATTGCACTGTTAAACAATAGAATACCAATTGAAATGTATTAAATATTTTGGATGTTTTTCTGCATTTTCATATATATTGATTTCAATTACAAAACAGAATACAAAGTGTATATTATTTTTTGTAATTTAATTGTAAAAATGATAAATGATAAAACATTTTTTAATTTGCCTCATGCTAGTTTCTGTAGTGCAATCTTTGTCGTGAAAGTGCAATTTACAAATATAGATTTTTATTTATTTATTGGTTACATAACTGCACTCAAAAACAATGTCACCAGAAGTGAGAACAGGCATTTGCATGGCACTCTTGTAGCCGGCATTGCAAGGTATTTACATGCCAGATATGCTAAAAATTCGTATGCCCCTTCAGGCTTTGGGCACCATTCCAGAGGACATACTTCCATGCTGATGACACTTTAAAAAAAAAATATGTTAATTAAATTTGTGACAGAACTCCTTGGGGGAGAATTGTATGTTCCCTGCTCTGTTTTACATGCATTCTGCCATATATTTCATGTTATAGCAGTCTCTGATGATGACCCAGCACATGTTGTTCATTTTAAGAACACTTTCACTGCAGATTTCACAAAACGCTAAGGTACTGTGACGGGTTGGATCACAGAAACCCCCTTGGGGCTGCCAACTGATGTGCCAAGACTACTTCTGCCCTGGCTTTCCTGCCCTGGCAGCTTGGGACTTCAGTGCCCTGCCTGGTTTGAGCCAGACCCGCTAGCCTTCTGCAAACCCAGACCCAGGTCTGAACCATGTCCCCTAACAGCTGTAGGCTTAATTGAAAGCAGCTTAAGAAGCGTTCCTGTCTTTAACACTCAGATGCCCAACTCCCAATGGGGTCCAAACCCAGGTAAACTCATAAATTGTTCACCCTCTATAACACTGATAGAGAAATTCACAGCTGTTCCCCCCCCCCGCAGGTATTAATAGATACTCTGGGTTAATTAATAAGTAAAAAGCGATTTTTATTAAATACAGAAAGTAGGATTTAAGTGGTTTCAAGTAGTAACAGACAGAACAAAGTGAATTACCAAGTAAAATAAAACAAAACGTGCAAATCTAAGCCTAATACAGTAATAAAACTGAATACAGATAAAATCTCACACTCAGAGATGTTTCAATAAGTTTCTTTCACAGACTGGATGCCTTCCTAGTCTGAGCACAATCTTTTCCCCTCGTACAACCCTTGTTCCAGCTCAGGTGGTAGCTAGGAGATTTCTTATGACTGCAGCCCTCTTTGTTCTGTTCCACCCCCTTATATGACATTGGCACAAGGCAGGAATCTTTTGTCCCTCTGGGTCCCCACCCCCCTTCTAAATGGAAAAGCCCCAAGTTTAAGATGGATTTCAGTACCAGGTGACATGGTCACATGTCCTTTGAGACCCAAAGCCTTCATTCCTCCCAGCCTGAATCTCAGGAAGGCCTGACTGCAAACAGAGCCATCCACAGTCAATTGTCCTGGTTGATGGGAGCCATCAAGATTCCAAACCACCATTAATGGCCCACACTTTGCATAATTACAGTAGGACCTCAGAGTTATATTTCATATTTCTAGTTTCAGATACAAGAGTGATACATTTATACAAATAGCATGACCACATTCAGTAGATTATAAGCTTTGTAATGATACCTTACAAGAGACCCTTTGCGTGAAGCATATTTTAGTTACATTATATTCACACTCATCAGCATACTTCATAAAATCATATAGAGTGCAACATCACAGGTACCAATGTGAGATTTCTATAGATAGCTACAGCACTCGACCCAAGGTTTAAGAACCTGAAGTGCCTTCCAAAATCTGAGAGGGACAGGATGTGGAGCATGCTTTCAGAAGTCTTAAATGAGCAACACTCCAATGCAGAAACTACAGAACCCGATCTACCAAAAAAGAAAATCAACCTTTTGTTGGTGTCATCTGACTCGGATGATAAAAATGAACATGCATCTGTGCACACTGCTTTGGATTATTATCAAGCTGAACCTGCCATTTGCATGGACACATGTCCTCTGGTTAAAGCATGAAGGGACATATGAATCCTTAGTGCATCTGGCACGTGAATATATTGCGATGCTGACCACAATAGTGCCATGCAAATGCCTGTTTTCACTTTTCAGGTGACGTTGTAAACAAGAAGCAGGCAGCATTATCTCCTGTAAATGTAAACAAACTTGTTCAGCCAATCGCTTAGACAAACAAGAAGTAGGACTGAGTGGACTTTGTTTTGTTTTTGAGTGCAGTTATGTAACAAAAACACCTACATTTGTAAGTTGTAATTTCACAATAAAGAGATTGCACTACAGTACTTGTATTTGGTGAATTGAAAAATACTATTTCTTTTGTGTTTTACAGTGCAAATACTTGTAATCAAAAATAAGGAAAGTGAGCACTGTACACTTTGTATTCTGTGTTGTAATTGAAATCCATATATTTAAAAAAAACTCAATTAATCACACTGTTAAACAGTAATAAAATACCATTTATTTAAATATTTGAATGTTTTCTACATTTTCAATCACTTGACAGCCCTAGTTTTTAAGGATCTAAAAGATTTACAACAAAAGTATAGTGACCTACAATAGAGCTGGTAATTCTTACTGCTGGAGTATCTTATCCACTCATCTTGGCCTTAGACAATGGTTGATCTGGAATGGGACTGGTCACTTTTTTTTATACCTCACTTCTCATGTGGACCCTGCAGTTTCTGAAAAACTTCAGCTTTCGTTTTCAAAATGACAGATGTTTCTCACTCTGATTTGTGAAACAATCTTCAGAGTCTGAATGGATACAGTGTTATTTCCAACTGACTGACAGGTAGCCTGAAAGAATAATCTTGAGATGTGGGAACCACCACCATCACCTGAATGGTGTGGTAACATTGCAACCTAACTAAACATCAACATTATAAGTTGTTTCTCTCGTTATAATTTTAAACACTCATGTTCAGTTACACTGGTATTGTGAACAGTTTGATTCTGTGGTGGAGCCTGAGCAGTCCACCACTCTTCCCTGCACCTGACCCTTGGTTTTAGAAAAAGTAAACTTCCACTGTAGATAAATTACTTCCAGAATGCTGATATTAACAATAACATCATGGGTCAGATTTTGAAAGGTTAGGTGCAGTTGTGGTCATACATTTGTGTGCTTCTGACTTACTAGTTGATCAGTGTATGTAAATCAGGCATTTTCACATGCACTTAGCCAGTTAGGTGTTTAATTGGCTACATTTGTTCACAAATACCAAATATGCACATGTAGGTTAATAAATAACAAATAAGTTAGTAATGTGCAAATGTGTATCTATAGTTATGCACAACTCACTTAAAAATTCAGCCCTATATTTCTTTTTCTTCCTAATTACAGTTAAGAGCATTAAAGCATAATGTTCCTTATGTAAAATTGTGCTTGATCAGGATACATTTGAATGCTTTGAGACTGGTTTTCACAAGTGCATTCCAAACTGAGTTCATTTGGAAAGGTCATATCACATGGCAGTACAGTAGTAGCTGAGTGCCTCACAGTCTTTAGTGTATTTATTGTTCCAAGAGGAAGTGGTAATATCCCCATTTTACAGATGAGTAACTGAGGCACAATAAGACCAAGTGATTTGCCCAAGGTCTCACAGGAAGTCTGCTGTGGAGCAGGGACTTGAACCCACATCTCCCAAGTCCTAGATTAGTGCCCTGATCACTGGACCAGGCTTTCTATCTATCATGACATCTCTCTGAACTCTGTGTGAAGATGTGTGAAACTTAATCTTACCTGTGAGTTTGCAAAGAGATTTGACCATGGAAATACCAGTAACATTCTGTCTATGAATACTTCCAAGGTTTGGGACCTGCAGCTCATTGTGAACAGTTGCTGTCCAAATATGTATATAAAGACATTTTTTAAAAAGTCAAACTCTTTCAAGCCAAACTCAGAAGGGATTGTAGAGCTATAAGAAAAAGAACCTATGTAGGAATACAACTATCAGTGATCAGAGAGTGACCTCTGGCCTTACTCTAGCCAATTAAGCAATAAGATTTAAACACTGACTTTGGGCTTCAGCAATAATCAGTACTCCAAATATTTCATCTCAGTGGAAAGTCTATTTGTCTCCTCTGAGCATTATTTTATACATGGAAATAGAGCCTTGCACAAATCTGCCATTAGTCCCAGAAGGTGTTCCATGCTTGGTATGAATGCTGAATTAAGCTCTGAGTTTGTCTAGTAATTTTGTGAAAGATTCTTTGTCCTACAAGATATGTTTTGCTTCTATAACCCACCTGCAGTATAGTGGGGTATTGTATTTTGGCATCAGTTTCTTTGCTCATGAATGCTCTCTTAAATTCTGCCAAGTTTTGCTGGCCATTTTGCATAGTTAGTCTCAAATTTGGAGAAATAACAGTTCTGAATTCTAGTAGAGCGTGTTTCCTGTCTTCCTGGCTGCAATAAGCACTACTGTTGTCCCGGATGTCTGCAAAAGAGACAACCATATTATTACCTTGCTAGAGTCATTATGAAGTCTTCTCATTGACTCAGGGAACTCTGGCCCTGTCAACAGAGAGCGTTTTTAGTATTTAGTTACAAGGTCTCTGTAATAAATTTTCCATCAATTCAATTGGGTCTGTATATCCTTTTCCTGAAGGGGTTCCTAGCATTAATATTTCTGGTGCACATTTGGTTTTCCAACATTTCTAACTGGCAATCAACCATCTGGGAGTTTCTCATTACCAGGTTCACTGCTTTCATTCCTTTTGCTACTAGTTTTCTTCAGCATTAGTGTACTCTGTTATTTGTCTAGCCTCTTCACCAGCCCACCCCCAGAAGTCTCCTTTCTCTTCACTAATTCATAACTTTGACATTACTAGGAAAGAAAAGTATTTTTCTTATTACCAATTTTCCATTAACTTTCAACAACAATTCTCCTTGCTTAGCACTTGCAGGAAGGGCTGTATGCAGGTCTGCCAATGGGGGGGGGGGGACACGGCAACACAGCAGAGCTAAGGCAGGCTTCCGGCTCGCCCTCACTCCACGCCACTCCTGGAAGTGGCCAGAATGGCCCTACAACCCTGGGGGAAGGGCAGGGGGTCTCCACACACTGCCCCCACTCTGAGCGCTGACTCTGTAGCTCCCATTGGCTGGGAAATGCCGCTAATGGGAGCTGCAGGGGCAGTGCCTGCAGGCAAGGGCAAGCGGAGACCCCCAGGCCCCCTGTCTAGGAGCAGCTGCCAGAGGGGTGTGCTGGTTGCTTTTGGGAGCTGCCTGAGGTAAGCGCCGACTCCTGCACCCCAACCCCTGCCCCACCCTAGAGCCCGCACCCCCTCCTGTGCCCAAAATCCCCCTAGAGCCCACATCCAGCAGCCCCCTCCTGTGCCCAAACTCCCCCTAGAGCCCATCCCCCCTCACCTGAACTCCCTCATAGATCCTGTACCCCCCTCACGCACCCCAACCCCCTGCCCCAGCCTGGTGAAAGTGAGCGAGGGTGGGGGAGAGCGAGCGACAGAGGGAGCGGAGATGGAGTTAGCAGGGGCAGGGGCCTCAGAAGGGGCAGGACAGGGATGTGGCCTCAGGGAAGGGGCAGGGCAGGGGCAGAGCGAGGGTCTTTGGGTTTGCACAATTAGACAGTTGGCAACTCTACCAGGCAGGCATGTGGGAGCCCTGGCCATGCCGGAAGAGCTCACCCAGCAGCGCAGCTGGCAGGTTGCTGGGCACCAGCCAGCGCAGGGGCAGCACCACCCACATGTCAGGTGGATCGTGTCCGCCTGGCCACGGCTTGTGTGTGCATGGGGGCTCGTTGACTGTTCTACCCTGGGGCCTGGAATTGCTGTTGGTGAGCCTGCGACAGCTCCAATCAAGAAAGGGGAATTGGAGCTGGCTGAGTAAGCCCAGGCCTGATAGGCAAATAGGGAACAGCTGCGGCCTCGTTAGCCAGGCTGGCAGGAAAGAAGTGTGGGGGGAGCGGGGAGCTAGAGAATTAGAGTGAATGGGAGCTCGTATCTGCTGGCTGCAGGAGCTAGCAGTCCCAGAGGCTGTAATATTGAAGCTGTTTGTAGTTAGAATGTGATGGGAATGGATACTGTAAATAAAGAGCATAGGTGATAGTACCAGTGCAGAGGTGTCTGGCTGGTCTGTGGGCGCGGCAGGGGCAGAAGCGAGGAGGGCCCAGCAATGCCCCATTACAATCTGAAATAATTTAAAAGCACTGACTGTAGCCTGCCTAGTTCTTGTTTAAGCTTTGTTTCAAATAGCTTTGGACAATCTGTACAGGATAATGTTATAGATGTACTTAATTCAGTGCATTTGGGGTTTCCTGTCAAGATGGTTGGCATTGATCATGAATGTGGTGACTATGGTTCAGTCCACTCAAAAGGCTGGTGCTGAAAATTTTTTCCTGACGCCTCATTCTGACCAAGTTATACATCTCTTCACTTTGGATTCCTTCACTGGCTTCCTCTCAACTTCCATATCAGGGATCTAGGGGTTATAGTGGACCACAAGCTAAATATGAGTCAACAGTGTGATGCTGTTGCAAAAAAAGCAAACATGATTCTGGGATATATTAACAGGTGTGTTGTGAGCAAGACACGAGAAGTCATTCTTCCGCTCTACTCTGCTCTGGTTAGGCCTCAGCTGGAGTATTGTGTCCAGTTCTGGGCACCACATTTCAAGAAAGATGTGGAGAAATTGGAGAGGCTCCAGAGAAGAGCAACAAGAATGATTAAAGGTCTTAAGAACATGACCTATGAAGGAAGGCTGAAAGAACTGGGTTTGTTTAGTTTGGAAAAGAGAAGACTAAGAGAGGACATGATTGCAGTTTTCAGGTATCTAAAAGGGTGTTATAAGGAGGAGGGAGAAAACTTGTTCACCTTAGTCTCTAAGGATAGAACAAGAAGCAATGGGCTTAAACTGCAGCAAGGTAGGTCTAGGTTGGACATTAGGAAAAAGTTCCTAACTGTCGGGGTGGTTAAACACTGGAATAAATTGCATAGGGAGGTTGTGGAATCTCCATCTCTGGAGATATTTAAGAGTAGGTTAGATAAATGTCTATCAGGGATGGTCTAGACAGTATTTGGTCCTGCCATGCAGGCAGGGGACTGGACTCGATGACCTCTCGAGGTCCCTTCCAGTCCTTGAATCTATGTAGTAGTTCCTCATGCAGATCTTCGAGGTCATCCACAATGCCACTCCTGCCTACGTCTCTTACTACTCTTCATGCCACCCCAGGGCTGCTCTAACTTGTCCTGCTACTCATGGCCTCAAGAGGATCAGTTCTATCACTGACATGAAGTGATGTCTGTAAACAGACGATAGGATGGGGAGATGGCATAGGAACTGCTACAATGGCTCTATACCACTGGCAGGTCCCCAGGCAGCTGCAGCAAAAAAAGGGTAGGAGCAATGAGAAACTGAGGGAAAAGAAATTTGGGGGACTATAGGGTACTGAATCCTGATAGGGAAAGAGCTGAAGGTACTTAGGCATTGCTTTGCTCAGCATTGCAACACCTAAGCCCTAGATAGCTTGGTGCCCAGTGGAAATTTCAGCACCAAGATAGGGTCCCAGATCCCCAGCCAGTGCTTGGGGAAAGTTAAGTGCCTAAGGAAGGGATTTTCAGAAGCCAGACAGCTCAGTGGAGAGTTGCCTAAACTAGCCAGGAGTGAAATGCCAAAGAGATGGGTCCTAAGTCCCTCTCCTCTTCCTACCTAAGTGGCTGACCAGGTGCACCTGACTGATAGGACAGATATGGGCACCTCCCTATGCTCTGCATCCTCCTTTGAGAATCCTCTCCTGGATTTAGGCACCTAAGTCAGGTAAGTCACACCGGGTATGTCGACACAGCCCCCTGCAATGAGCCTCCGAGTCCGGGTCAACAGACTTGTGCTTCTGTGCTAAAAATAGCCATGTAGATATTGTGGCTCGGACTCTGAATCCCACCCCCATCCCTAGGCTTCAGAGCCCAAGCTGCAGCATCTACACAACTATTTTTAGTGCAGCAGCCTGAGATCTGCAAATCCAAGTCTGTCAACCTTGGCTGGGAGATTCACTGCTGTGGGCTGTAGATATACCCTGAGGGTAACCCATGACCTAGCAGCTGAAGCCATCTCTCTCATGCTCACCCTCCATATCTTGGTGCTCCTGGCTGTGTTAGGCAGAGTGGCAACAGAGCACCCATACATATCTGTGGCCTGCCTCTGGCCCTACTGACATCGGGGCTGTCAGATGACAGGAGTTAGGTGTGCTGTGAGCATGCGTCAGTATCTGGTTCCACTGCCAAGATAGACACGTAGTTTGAGAATCCCATTTCAGGGGCTTCGGCAAGTGCTCTAAGCAGCTCGCCAGCTGGGGGCAGCGTCAGACTTGCTGACAAGCAGACACGTAGGTGCCTACCAGGATTAGGTGGCAGCTGAGTGGTGGCTTTGAAAATGTCAGTGCACCCATGGGCTGCATGTGAACACAGCACTAGATGTCTATTCAGACCTATATACAGCAGTAACAAAGAGGTCCAATTCTCTTCTCACACAGGTTTTGTACTAGTGTAACTTGCCTCATTTCAGTAGAGTTACTCATGATTTACATTGATGCAGAGGTGGAAACCTTTATTTTCATAGATGTTCTGGGTAGACTCAATTGGGCCTTACCTAGCCTATTCCTAAGTCTTTCCGGATTTGTATTTGCAATGTCTGCAGTTCAGCTATCATAGGATTTCAGTTGTTGTTTTAGCTACCTAGAGAGAGAGGAAAAATACTTGAAAATTCAAAGATGTGATTTGTCACAAGAAGAAAACAAATACCACATTCGCTCCTACTCATTCCTCATAGTGGGTTTGGGATTCTCTCTCCATACAGCAAAATGATACTCTGATCTATGGTAACAAGAACCATCTGTAGTTAGTTATAACTAGATAGAAGGTTTACTCCTATTCTGGTTCAAATCCTCTCTCATCAGGACTCAGTTTCTTACACTCTGTCCCACACAAGAGGAAGAAGGTTGTACTTCAAATTCTACTTCATGGAGTGATAAGAAATCAGCATCTATATGTCATGTTCCAAATTTGGGGTGTACTGTATAATTGCACAGCTGCAACACCAGGTACCAGAGGGTTAATGGTACGTTCTTAATTTTATTTTCTTAATGCATGAGAGTGGTTGATGGTCTGTGTAACTAAGCTAAATGTCTTCCCCAGAAGGTAATATGTTAGGACCTGTAAGAAGGGTCTGGATGAGTTCTGCCCTGACATCTAATGACAAACTGGGGGAGAGGGGGAGACTTCAAGAGCAGACCGTATTGGCATGGACACACCTACTCTGCCTTGGTGCTCAGCAGATGGAGCTGCTTTGCCAAAGTGATCAATTTTGGCTAGTTTGGGGTTTATTTTTGGCAAACAATTTGGAAGTGAGCCATAGTATTTTCCAAAGCATTTTTGTCCAAATTTTCTTCCTAACTACAATTTACAATCTAAAGAACATTTTTTCTCCACACCAGAATCCATCTCCCTCTCTCTAGCTCAGAGGTCGGCAACCTTTCAGAAGTGGTGTATCGAGTCTTCATTCATTCACTCTGATTTAAGGTTTTGCGTGCCAGTAATACATTTTAACGTTTTTAGAAGGTCTTTTTCTGTGTCTATAATATATAACTAAACTATTGTTGTATGTAAAGTAAATAAGGTTTTAAAAATGTTTAAGAAGTTTAATTTAAAATTAAATTAAAATGCAGAGCCCCCAAGACTGGTGGCCAGGACATGGGCAGTGTGAGTGCCACTGAAAATCAGCTCGCGTGCCGCCTTTGGCACGTCTGACATAGGTTGCTTACATCTGCTCTAGATGAATTATTTAACTTCTCAGCAACACATTTGAAGATATAACTCAAAGACAAGTTGAGAAACAAACAGAAAAAATATGTTCAGGGCTTATTTTCAAGAATTTCAACACCAAACAATGGCTTTAAGGTACTTTTATTAGTTTGTATTGGTTTAATTATAAATCCAAGAAACGCTGGGCTCATCTGGTCTGAAAAGGCATAGCTCCATTTCCTTTATGGAGCTATTCTGGTTTAAGCTAGCACCTGGTCCTTATGTATACTATATTTGTGTGTGTGTGTGTGTGTGTGTGTGTGTGTGTATAAATAAATATGTGTGTGTGTGTGTGTGTGTGTGTATATATATATATAAAAACACACATACCACACACTCTATTTTATATATTTCTAATATAGTGTAACTAACCTTATTCAATAAATGCATCTTACTCATGAAAGTAACTTTTTTGCTTTGTAAAACAAGCTAACACGGGCAAAAAAAATTTAAATCTATGCTTTTTAAATTTTACCTAGATTTTAACATCAACACTTTCTTGTGGATAATTTTAAAAACAGCCTTGTTTGAAGGGTGTAGCTACTAGATTATGATGTACTTACTGTCTTATGAAATAGACATTCTTCAGTCTTCCCAACTGCATTAATTCACTCGAGTATCATTTTTACTTGAAGCTGGTAGTATCTTAATGGACTTTAAGTGGTTCCAGAAGTTCCATTAGAAGAGGATGGAATAAGTGAGTGGACAGTTTGCCAAAGACAGGGAAGCCACAATTTTGAAGCCAACTAGTGTTTTATGTCAAACACAGTCATTTTAAAAAAGAGAGTGGTGAATTGAAGTAAAAATGACTTAAAGGCTAGGTACTCTACAGAATGTTGCTCTAAATGAAGATAGTGGTATGATCATCAACGTCTGGATAAAATAAAACTCATTTTGAGAACTAAAATAACATTGGTTATTTGAACAATTTCAGTGTTGGTAACCAAACCTCAAACTAAAAACTAGAGACTCCAGGGAGTTTTGGAAGAGGGACAAAAGGTTGACAATTTGACAGGAATTTTTCAGCAGCATTTTTGTGTAAAACTGGCTGTTGAGAGAACAAGAGGTGGCACAACACTTAATTGCAAATGTATTGAATGATGATCCCTCTACTGTCTTCAGTGGAGCTATGTGAGGGCTAAGTCTCCGTGTGTATTTGCAAGAAAAATCTAAATCTAGTTTTTTTCATTTTGGCAGGTGTTTTTTCCCTTAAACTAGTTTTCAGACATTACTGAAGATCATAATAATACCAACATGTTTTGGCTCTCATAAAATCTGTTCTCTTGCATGTAATACTTTCTACTATTGGCCATCTTCCTACTCATTAACCTAGCAGTGAATTATATACACTAGAGTTTATTTAGATAATTGAGTATGCTTCCTGTTTATAGGGTAACAAACCAATTTCCAGGCCAAACAAAAGCAGAGGCCAGAGGATGAGATACTAAGGTTACTGTGTAATTATTAATCAGCTAACAGGAAGCACTCTCAAGTAGATGGTAGTGATGCTCTGAACTGTTTAATAACTACATTTTTGTGAGGGGGAATACAACTGGTCTTGAAATTGTCTAGAAACAGCAGTGTTGTTTCTTCTGTTGGCAGGATGAAGCTAAAGTGGAGATGGACCACATTTGTTGCGCAAGTCATTAGGGTGAGTTCTGATGACTGCACTGAATCAGAGTGTAGAGAGTTGCATGGTGTATAGTTACAGAAATGAGCGTATATTTTGTGAGTCAGTAAACATAAACCACTTCTTTGTTCTGATTGGCTGAAACTATTTCACTTCAATATAATTTACTGTTGACAATGGACACAACAGCCATTAGTAAGAATGAATTCCAAAGTGTGCATTGAGAGAATAGATTCCCAAAACATAGAAGGAAACCCACAATGTGACTTCCTAAGATGTCAGTTATTCTAGATTCCTTACTAAATTAGGTGTTTTATATGCCAGCTTTTATTATATTTGTGGCACTATTTAATTATATACATTGAAAATTCCACTCTGAAGTCTGCTCTACTGTCGTGCTACATTCTGTTTTGAAAATAGAAGAGAAGTAGTTTTTATAAGTACTTGTCAAACAAAAGGCTAAAGACATATTTCCTGTTAAGTAGAATTAAGTAGTTTTTTTGAAATAAATGAGCAGCTTGACATTAAACTTTGATTCCAAAATAAAGCTCAGAGTTTCAGGAAATCCCTTTGAAAACTTTATTGTGCCTCCTCTGGTAGAGAATGAAAGCAAAGACTCTGCTTTCAAAATGGACAGCCTCTGAGATAGCTCTTGGTGGTCCCCTCACTAAAGCTACAGCTGTCTGAGACCCCCTGTGGACCTATGTGTGCATATGGGGCACTGATTTTACCAGATAACAAAGATGATCTAGGAACTCCTTGGTGAACAAAATTAAACCCTGCAGGTCAGATGGAAATCAATTACAGACTGTGCTGAGGACCACTGATGTCAACACAGGCTCTCACCCATGAACTGGGATGTAGGCAATCAAATGTTAGGTCAGTTTAGGTCAAGCCTATGGCTTTGTATATCCATTTTTCACTGCGTATAGGGTAGGAAGCTATAAACATATGAGACAGTGGGTGCAGCTAATTAATTACTCAGAAATGGGAACAGAGTTAGTGCTGATCATACTGTGCCAGGACCCCCCTCCCCGCATTCCCCCCCCTCCTCAAATCTAGAAAGCAAAATACCACTGCTTAAAATCAAAACAAACTTAGTCATATCTGGGAGAACAAAAATAGTACTATGATGCTGCATTTTACACTGTGTAGTGCATTTTGTGCTTGGCACACTTTTGTATTGAAATATTTGCATCTGTTTTCTATGTGAAATTCAGTGGAAGTTATGCACCGAACTCCCTTAACACATCTCTGAACATTGTAGTCTACATCAATGCATACAGTGCTTTGTTAAAAAGGAAGCATTTCTTCTATCATGACAATAACCATGGGTAGGATTGTCAAAAGCACTGAAGTGAATTAGAAGCACAAGACCCCTTGACCTAGTGGTATTTATGGTCCTAAACCACTTCGGTGCTTTTGAAAATCCCATCCCATATCTTCAAAAGTTGTGATATTTTTATTATCCCTAGAAGGCAGTTTTGAGGTAAAGCAGTACTAATGCAATAAAAGTCATGTTTCATTTTAAAGTATAAACTGTGGTTATGTCTAGTAGTTTTCTATTACACATGTATGTTGTGTACCAAAACATCCAGCCTGAAGGATTATATTATTAGTTTAGACTTTGGTTATCCCAGGCTTCACGTCTGTGTGTGTATAAATCTATTGCACAAAAGCATATGTATACTCTCTCCTGTTCAGATTGCAATCTCCTAGGGGCATGGAATTTGTATTTTGTGCCTTGTACCACCCTGAGATGTAGTTGACTTTTAACAAATAAATAATAAGCAGTAATGCTTTTAACAGAAAGCACATTAGAGGTGATTTGTATGATCTGATGCAGCTGAACTGTGTTCTGAAGTCTTACAGCAGGTTTTTATCCTCAGTGCAACATGGAATTAAAACAATAATACCACTGCAGTGCAAATAAAGTAAACAATACTTTTTTACACTCATTAAGATTTCTGCAGTACACTGTTATTTTGTAGAGAGAGAGTGCATTACATCTCCTGAAATTATTTCACATACATAAGGTCATAGTGCCCCCTTTGAAGATTACATTGGCCAGAGCCCCAGGGAGCAAATCTAACCTGAATAAAATGAATGGATTACAGGCATTCACATCTTAAATACAGACATGTGGCCCAAGGAAGTAATAGGTCACAGCATTACGTACCCCACCTTCATCTCAGCAGCCTAGTTGCAATGCATGCTGGGATCAGTAGTCTCCATTTGTTGCATCTTTTAATGACAGATGAGCATCTGTAGGCTAAATTATGGAATTTTATGGCCTGCATCTGACCCACAGAGAACATTTTCACCACTGCTGGGGGAGGTAATTTATTTTTTTGGTTTTAACATTTAAGAACAAAATTTAAATAGAAGTCTGAAAATGTAATCATTTTTCCAAAAGTGGATGAAGATTAATGAAATAACCTCTCTCTCTCTCTCTCTCTCTCTCTCTCTGCAGCAGTAATTCCTGTAAACAATGTGAAATATTAGAGAGACAAGGCAGGTGAGGTAATATCTTTTACTAAACCAACTTCTGTTGGTGGAAGGTACAAGCTTTTGAGCTATACAGAGCTCTTCAGAAATATTGTGAAAACACTGCCAAATATTGTGGTATTAGTTTAACATTAAATATAAGTGGGCAGCTATTATAAAAGTCACTTGCAGTTTTTTTTAATACTAATGAATGAGTATGGAAAAGCTAAAAATATGCTGTTTCTATGTAATTGTCAAGAGCAGAAGACGTTCTAGCAGGTGGCTGCTAGCACCCTCTCTAAGTTTCATTTATAGGATATATTCCTGTCATGTTGAAACATACCCTTTTTTGGCTAAAATTTTCTATGCTTGGGTTCTTCCTGAAGGTGTGAGACTTCCTTGGAAAGGTCACCACTAATGTGAAAAGTCTGCTTAAACCAAGAAAAGAAAGGACATTTAATTTTTAGAGTTAAATTCTCCTCAAAATCACTTCATCTGATTTTCACTTCACCCAGGATGGGAAAAAAAATCTTAACCAAATTCTTCAAAACACAGCTCGTGCAAAACATGGCTGTAGTTTGAAAGGGAAACCGGGAGTGGATTTATAGATGCCTTCAGTGAGGACTAGCATCTTTATTTGGTTTGGACAAAAATGAGGCTTTCATTTAATAAGATATATCTGTATCATTTGAGATGGAGCTTGCATAGAAGGCTTAGGTTAAGGAAATGCTCTATCTTAAAGACAGAGGCCAATTGCAAAATCTAGATTTGGATGTACTCCATACATGCTTGGTCTGAAATAACCCATATCTGTTAATCTTCAGGGCTTGCATCAAAGCCCACCTCTTTTTCCTAGGTTTTGAGAAGGAAGGGATGTGCTGAGGGCACAGATGTGTGCCTCGAGAGCTGTGATTTGAGGATGGAGTGGGTTTTCTTTCTTTTCTGGGCTTGTGTTTTGTACATTTATTTTTGTTGGAGTGGATTGGTTGTATTTTTCATATATGGTAATCATGCCTGGAGACTTTTTTGTCTTGTATAAATCTATATAAATAATTACCATTTCCCCCTACCCAAAATTAATGAATATGCTGATCCAAAGTTTTGGTTCTGAGCTATCTCTCTATTGAGAAAGCTTATTTTCTTGAAGGACAAGAATATTTTTATTAAATACCACACATTTTATCTTGATTAAATAAAAAAATGTGCATCAGCTTGCTGCAGGATTTGGCACCAAATACATTTTTATGATCCATCCACAGACAATAAATTAACGGTTATTTCTAAGGTCATCTTTTCTAAAAGATTATTGAGGTTTCTGCTAAATCACTGAGAACACTGACTATTCGTAATGTACTAAACTTGCACAATCAGCCTGGGGAAAAGTTAGAAGCTATGTCAACATATTTGGTATGAGCACCTCAAAGAAATCAAATAATAAAACAAAAAATAACTTTTGAGGCCACTAAGAAGTCCCAAAGGCCTTCCAACCTGTCTGCTGACACCTTGTGTTGACCTGCTAAATCAAATTGTTTCTTTAAAGTACAAAAGTTTACAGTTTGCTTTTAATAAAACTTGCTCCTCTTGTCAATCTGCAGGATTCTTGATTCCCACTAGACTTTTCCTTGATGTGTGACAATAATACAATGGCCAACAGGAAAAGACGTTCCAGAAATAAATGCACCTGATGCATACTTTATTTTAAAATCTCATTTCATTTTTTTTTTTAAATGCACAGTTGTGTGGGTAAAAGTGTAACCCATGTCTGATCTGTGTGGCACTCTATCCCTCCCTAGTGGTGGCTAGGCCAGCTAGAAATTGACGAGCCTGCTACAGCCTTGGTTAATAGATCTCAGGCAGTTGAGGCGTGTACATGAGCTCAAGAGGTCCCAGATTTGATCCCTGCTGCCGATGACCCACCAAGGAAGCATCCGCATTACACGAGGAAAATGGATTTTAAGGATAGAATCTATGTTAAGCTAGTTACGTTTCTATATACGAAGTGGAATGATGAATAATATTATTACCTCTGACACACTGCAATATAAAAAGGGGACAGTTTTTGCTTTTAGAGGCTCTTGCAGGGTTTACACTGAATTCTGTAGTAGCCCCGTACAAGTATGTGCATGTAGGCTGGGCCCTGGGATATGCCTTGAAAGGGAAGGGGGCATCAGGAGGTGAATTGAAATCTTTTCTGGAAAGGTGGTGACAGGGTGCAGGGAGGTGGGGGTTTTTGGAGGCCTATGAAGTGTTAAGGAAGAAGAAAGAGACTGACAGCATAGTCAGGGAGTAACAGAAACAGAATTGTGCTGGAAGCCTCTGGGGAAGGGCTTGGAGAAGGAGAAAGCCAAGGGTCTGGCTGAGATGGTATGTGAATAGTCTCTGCTACAGAGTCACCTCTTCAGACCCACCTCTGAGATCTCTTTATTTTAGCTGGTCTGTGGCCTTGAGTGTCCCACCTCCCTTTAAACCTCATTAAGTCTCACTTTGGTTCAAAGACAGGACTAAGGTCTGTCCAACTCTGTTCTTCTTGTGAAATCTGACGAGTATCCTCATTTGCCCAGATCATGTCTGTCCATCAGTCAAATCCTTATACCAAAATATATGGACCTGACAGAGTGGAGCTGATACTCTCAGTGGTCCTGGCTGCCATGTATGGCATTAACTCCATGTGTTAAAAATTGTCAGCTTTGTTTAATTATAAATTCAGTTCTAAAATCTCACTTCTTGATTAGATTAAATTTGTTTCCAGAATATAAAAATCTTTCACTATATTCTGGACTAATCTCTTCCAAAACAGTGTTTTTTTAAATCAGACTTTTTATATAAACAGACTTAGCCCAGCATCTTAAACCAGCTGCTGTTTACACTCATTATTTTAAAAGGTCAGAAGTGATGTTTCTAAAATGTTAAAAATAGAAGAATTGCTTCCCAGGTGGAGTTGAGGCCTGTGGCTCAAGTTCCAGCTCAGAACACCTTTCTATGTTTGGAATATAAACCCTTGAAACTAGAGCATTTTAAATAAAATTGTTGTGATTGCAAAGTGAAATATATGCTGTATGAAACAGCAATGTCTGAAACCATGACTTACAACTTAGAAAAGGTTAGCATAGCTCTTGTTGTCTTAAACTATGTTTGCCTCCTAGTTATCTCCTCCCAGGGGAGCCCCAGCTCATGAATCCAATTGTAAACGCTGTTGGAATGGGGTCCCATGACCCAGTTACGGTTGTAGTGAAGATGGGGCTTTAGATGACATAGATGTACATTTCCCCCCGCCCCCCATGACTGTGATAGAAACTTTTTAAATGGTAACATTTTGCACACTAGAATTTTTGTTGATTTAACGGAGAGAATCTATAATTATTTACTGGTATATTGTAAAACACCTTTTTCTTTTCAGGGAGCTATATAGCAAAACTGAAATAACATTTTCTGGTCTTGGTGGTTTTGTCAGACAAGAGACTCTGGCCTCTACAGTAGCGTATCCAGTTGTTTAAAATATATATTTGAGGTGACTGCTGGTGGGTCAAAGCTTTTGTGGGGAGGTGTTCAAAGCAGTCCAAGTGTTTTAACCTCATTTTAACCAGGAAAGGGACAACAGGATCCCCTGAGGTTTTAGTAGCTTATTCATTATATTTGTAGTGTAGATGGGCTCTCAGGCTTGTGAGGCCTGGCACCCAACTCTGTATAGGTGGGTGAGATGATGTTCTAGGTAAAGAGCTTGTACTCAAATAGTAGCTAGTCAATCAGTGTTTATCCACATTTAGTTCAGTGCCCACTCGAGTTAGCAAAAGCATGTGACTTTAAAGTAGTTAAAGAAGTTGGGTTGTGAGATGATATTTTATTTGTAAAATAGGCACAGTCCGTTAAATTGATTAAGGTCCCTGCGGTGGTGGGGATCCTTTTAGCGTGCCCAGCAGTTCCCAGAAAGGTAGAGAAATGTGTTATTCAGAATTGTTTAAGCCAACCTTCGCCACTCTCCTCTTTCACTATGGCTTGAACACAGATTTTGATTTTTTTGTTGTTGTTCTTAGCTTCAAAATGTAGCTATTTATACAGAGTACATAAGCAACGGGCTTGGTCTTAAACAGCAAACTGGGGATTTCCTGGTGACAAAAGCTATTTTTAGCCACCCCTGTGCCACTCCTCTTACACCCCACACCAATACACTATGGGTGGGATGGCCAAAGCATGCAGTGTTCAGCAGTCCCTTGCCGGTGAATGTCCTCTTAGGGGCCACTGTAGCCAAAGCAGAGTTAAAAACAGTCTTGAGACCTAGCACTTCAGGGCTGCTCTAAACTATGCCTGGACTCAAACCAGGGCCCTACAGCTTCCAGGATTGCAGTTCTCCCATATTTCCTATGCCTAGTTTCCATTGGATGCAGCAGATTATTGAGCAGCCATATATTTTAATTGTAGCAGAATGAGGCCCTCTACACTGCAAAAACAACCCCCCCAAGCAGGGCCAGCTCCAGCATTTCTGCCGCCCCAAGCAAAATGGCCCCACGATCGGCAGCGGCAATTGGGGGGGGGGGAGCCACAATCAGCGGCAGGTCCTTCGCTCCTAGAGGGAGTGAGGGACCTGCCGCCCCTGAATTGCCACAGGTGCCGCCCCTCTCCCTTGGCCGCCCCAAGCACCTGCTTGTTAAGCTGGTGCCTGGAGCTGGCTCTGCCCCCAAGCAAGTTAGGAGACTAGATTTCAACATGGTTGAAACATTTTGGCCCTGAAATGTAGATGGGACTAACCTTTGTTTTTAGCCAGGCCCCTGAATCATACTAATATTTTATTGTACAGTACATATGATCATTTCTGTCATCTGATAGTTATGTGTAAGAGTATATTGTAGCCTTTTACTGTGTAATGATATAAAGAATATTGATGGCAGAGTGGATGACTGGGGTTTATTTTAAAACCAATTTCTATTTTAATATTAGATACATTGTTTTTTATAGTCACTGCGTTCTACTTTAGGCTATGAAGCCTCTGCTGCAACCACATTATTTTGGTCAACCACCAAATCATTTAAGCTCTTATTTTTTCTATAGCCCTATCTTGGATCTTTATTCAATACGTGATGCTGAGGCAAGAGTTTTAACAGGACACTGAACCAGCTATCCCTTGGTGGAAATTCCACTGAGCTATGCCTTCATTTATTTAATTCATTGCAGCTACTTATCTGTTAATTGACCATTTATAATCCAATGGAACCGTAACAATGACCTATGCATTAAAATGAAAGTAATGGAGTATCAGCCTGACATGGAGCTAGCCCACCTTGAGAGCACTGACATAATGACTGCCCCACTGGATTAGAGAAGATATGGTTTATATTAGTGACCTGAAGAAAGTTCATACCCTCTGGGAAAAGTTTGTTCCATGGAATGGCAGTGTGATTAATGGCTTATTTACAACACTGACATCCAGGCTGTCAGAACGCTTCATCAGCCTTTGATGTAAAACACACTAAGAGGCCCTAGGTCATTCTTATCTGCTTAGACGAGAGAAATCAGAAATGAAGAATGGTTGAGTATGGTTAACATATTGGCACGAACGCTCTCCACTAAGGAAACAATGCGAGAGAGCTACAAGGTCACTTACTTCACTGGCCTGAATGGTGAAACCATACGGCTGAAGTAGGTAATACTTCATTCCACTTTTATGCATGATCTAGCAAAGGAACAGCATAACAAGGCACATGGTCAAGGAACAGATGGATGCTTGCATCAAGTACGCCGAGAGGCATGAATCTTAAGGCCAGATGCACCAAGCACTGAAGAAGTGCATGTTCCTCAGTACAGTATGAATGCATGTCCTGATGTGAGTTTATTCTAATGTGTGTTTATGGGCATTTACATAGTATTCAGCACCATGATGCTTATATATGAAAAGACTTCCTCCCCATCATCAGTTCAGTATAGTTTGCTGGCTGAGTTTACTGAGGGATAGTAGGATTTTCTGAAAGCCTCCTTGGAGAAAGCTGCCACGTGCACATGAACTCACTTATTCCATTGTTCTAGTGAACCATGAGGTTAGTGGGCTAGTGCTGAAATAGCTTCAATCATTCCTTTCAGAGAAGCATGGATGGGAATCTGCTCCTTGGCCTCCAGAACAATTGCCACAGGGATCCATCCTTTCCCCTGTACCACTGGATAGCTAATGAATATGAAGCCCCTAGGAGAAATTTTGATACAATGTGGACAGAAATGTGCAGATGATACCCCCAGCTCTATATTACCTTCACAGGGGATGTGAACATGACTAAGAGATCAACAAGATGCATGATTTCCCAGCTCTTGAGGATCCTGGTCAAAATAGTATCTGGATGAAGAGCAGCTGGATGAAGCTGAATCCAGAGAAGAATGAGAGTAATGCTACTTATTGGATTTAGACATAATCATGGTGATCCATGTACTCATGACTTGCAGACTTGATTATTGTAATGGAATGTTCACAGGAATGAAACTATTGACTTTAAAAAGCTCCTCCAGTTGGTTCAAAATACAGTAGCTTGCTTACTCGCAACACAGACTTCCAAGAGCATATTATGCTGGGGTCCCACTCTTTCACTGGCTTAATGTAGAGTACAGAGTAAAATTCAAAGCTTTGTTCCTCTTCTGAGCCCTCAAAGAGATTGTCCTAATCAGCTATCTAAAACAACACCTCATCCTATGTGATCATGACTTTCTGGAACCATTATGGTCCTCTAGAACTATGAGAGTGTTAGTGTTAACCTCAAGAGTGAGACTTTGTGTGTTCAAGACCCAGAGATTTCTTAACAATAGGTCCACAACCATGGAACAATGTGGAATAGCCACGAACCTCAGTACTTTCAGAATTAAACCTAAAACTCACCACTTTGACCAGCTTTAACTCAGTAACCCTCCAGAATAACACAAAAAACCTAGCAGCATCAACAGCAAAAACAACACAATAAAACATCAAACAAATACCCAGTTAAATCAAAGTCTACACACAATGAAAAGGGAGAGAAATATACCATGCCCTATATGTACTCACTTTTAATAATTTGAAAGGTATTCAGACACTGCAGTAATGCGTGTGGTAGAAGAATGTAGCTGGATGGGTTCTAGACCAGGCACAAGATCCTATCTAGAGTTGGGTAAATAATTTGTAATTAGCAATTTGATTAATTTTACCTCCTTTTTCTGCTTGAAAAATGAATCATGATCTGCAATGAAATACTGCATTCAGTATATATGCTGGTTGGAATTCTCAGCCTCCTAGAGCAAGTTTCTTCATCTTCATTTTAAATCTTTCCCAGACCGTCCTCTTGTTTAAAAGATAACAATCCTGAAAAATTCAACTAAGTGTTCTGTGGTCAGGACCCTGTATCCTAGGCAGCATGTGAAGCTGAAATTATGTTGCAGGAACCTCAAAACAAAGTAGGCTGTCCATCAGTCCTCCCCTCCATCCGACCCTCTGAGCACTCATGCAGTATCCCAGCTAACTGTAATGTACAATGCCCCAACCTTTTAAGAGTTCCATATGCTTCAGATTTTTGTATAGACAATGAGTAACTGGAATGTAAAAATTGTGAGGGGAAAAGTGGAGTTTTTGGCAGCTAGTTTGTGCACACAGAAGGCTCACAGTGCGGTCTGCTCCCTCACTCCACTCTTGCTGGAGCTACGTGGAGCTTATTAGAACTCGAAGGTTGCAAGGATATGAGAGAGAGAGAGAGAGAGAGAGAGAGCTCTCACCATAGGACTGGTAAAGGTCGAGGTGAGGTCACACTAATTAGCTCCCTGTTCCCACCAAGCTACTTCTTGCCTATGGTAGCTGAAACATGTGCTATCTTCAGAACCAGCTGGCCTGGTATACAGTAGCTTCACATGGCCATATGAGGCTACCATATTCCTTACTGTCATGCAAACCCAGAACTAGGATTTGACTCATAGAGAACAAAAAAGGTCATTCACAAGCTCTTTTATTGTACTTCTGAATTTTACAGTGTGTCGGCAAAGAGCTAATTGTGGCTTTGAGCCATTTGGACTGTCACATCTGCTTCTTAGTGCCCCTCCTGATCTTATGGGGGAGACGGGAGAGAAAATGCACTCTATGCCAGCCCTGCACATAGCTCAGAGTATGTCCCCCAGTGTGCTGGGCAACTGTGCTTCCTAGTGCCTTAAGGGCAGGTTGGTGCCAAGCCTAGGGTTACCATATTTCAACAATCCAAAAAAGAGGATGGGAGGAGCCCCGCCCCTGCCCCTTCCACTCCCTCCCACTTCCTGCCCCCCTCAGAACTCCCAACCCTCCCCCCCACTTCTTGTCCCCTGACTGCCCCCTCCTGGGACCCCTGCCCCTAACTGCCCTCCAGAACCCCACCCCCTACCTAAGCCTCCCTGTTCCTTGTCCCCTAATTGCACCCTCCTGAAACCTTCCCCCCCATCCTAACTGCCCCCCTAGGATCCTACCCGTCCCCTGACTGCCCCAACCCTTACCCACACCCACACCCCCAGACAGACACCAGGGACTCCCACTCCCCATCCAACCACTCCCAGCCCCCTGACAGCCCCCCGAACTCCCGACCCATCCAACCCTGCTCCCTGTCTCTTGACTGCCCCCTCCAGAACCTCCCTGCCCCTTCTCCGACCCCCTGACCCCTTTACCGTGCCGCTCAGAATAGAGTGCTGCGGGGAGGGGGAGCAGGAGCAGGGGGAGGAGCTCCAGACTGCTGGAGGCCCGAGGCGAACAGCCGGCCGGCAATCTGCAGATGCGGGGGAGGGGAGTGATCTCAAGTTGCAGGGGAGAGGAGGGAAGTAGAGGAGGGGCTCTAGAGCCCCGTGTGAGTGGCACGATCCGGCCGGCTGCCCTGTCAGCCGCGTGTTCTCTGCATGGGGGGGGGGGAATCCTGACATTTACAAATTCCCCCCGGACTCTATTTTTAACTCAAAAAAAGCCAGACATGTCCGGTAGAATCCGGACGAATGGTAGCCCTAGCCAAGCCTCCACCCATCTGTATTGGAGGAGGAGGGGCAGCTTTGCAGAGGCTGCTTCCCCCCACTCTCCTGCTCTCGTTCTGCTATCAGCAAGGGTGCCTTATGCCACCTTGCTCTTCTGCATGGGTGTGCAATGATGGGCCACAGTTTTGGTCCAAAAACACATCTCCTGCCAGAAGTCTGGTTTGAGCAAGTCACTTTGTCAGTTTTCCTGGAGCATCCATTTAAATAGCATATCAAATTATATAGTCTATGTAGCATATCCTGTATTTGACATAGTTTATAGCATCAGAGATTCCAAGGCCAGAAGGGACCATTGTGATCATCTTGTCTGACCTTCTTATATAACACAAACCATAGAACTCCCCCAAAATAATTCCTAGAGCAGATCTTTTAGAAATACTTCCAGTCTTGATTTGAAAATTGTCAGCGAGGGAAACTCCACCATGACCCTTGGTAAATTGTTCAAGTAGTTAATGAACCTCACTGTTAAAAATATATATCTTATTTCCAGTCTGAATTTGTCTAGCTTCAGCTTCCAGCCATTGGATCACGTTCAATCTTTCTCTGCTAGATTGAAGAGCCCATTATCAAATATTTGTTCTTCATGTAGGTACTTAGTGAGGCAAATAGAAAGGAGCATAAACACTGCCAAATTACGTGCAAGAACGTAATAAGAAAAGCCAAAGAGGAGTTTGAAGAACGGCTAGCCAAAAACTCCAAAGGTAATAACAAAATGTTTAAGTACATCAGAAGCAGGAAGCCTGCTAAACAACCAGTGGGGCCCCTTGATGATCGAGATACAAAAGGAGCGCTTAAAGACGATAAAGTCATTGTAGAGAAACTAAATGGATTCTTTGCTTCAGTCTTCACGGCTGAGGATGTTAGGGAGATTCCCAATCCTGAGCTGACTTTTGTAGGTGACAAATCTGAGGAACTGTCACGGATTGAAGTGTCATGAGAGGAGGTTTTGGAATTAATTGATAAACTTAACATTAACAAGTCACTGGGACCAGATGGCATTCACCCAAGAGTTCAGAAAGAACTCTAATGTGAAGTTGCGGAACTGTTAACTAAGGTTTGTAACCTGTCCTTTAAATCGGCTTCCATACCCAATGACTGGAAGTTAGCTAATGTAATGCCAATATTTAAAAAGGGCTCTAGAGGTGATCCTGGCAATTACAGTCTAACGTCTGTACCAGGCAAATTAGTCGAAACAATAGTTAAGAATAAAATTGTCCGACACATAGAAAAACATAAACTGTTGAGCAACAGTCAATATGGTTTCTGTAAGGGGAAATCGTGTCTTACTAATCTATTAGAATTCTTTGAAGGGGTCAACAAACATGTGGACAAGGGGGATCCAGTGGACATAGTGTACTTAGATTTCCAGAAAGTCTTTGACAAGGTCCCTCACCAAAGACTCTTATGTAAATTAAGCTGCCATGGGATAAAAGGGAAGGTCCTTTCATGGACTGAGAACTGGTTAAAAGACCGGGAGCAAAGGGTAGGAATTAATGGTAAATTCTCAGAATGGAGAGGGGTAACTAGTGGTGTTCCCCAAGGGTCAGTCCTCGGATCAATCCTATTCAACTTATTCATAAATGATCTGGAGAAAGGGGTAAACAGTGAGGTGGCAAAGTTTGCAGTTGATACTAAACTGCTAACGATAGTTAAGACCAAAGCAGATTGTGAAGAACTTCAAAAAGATCTCACAAAACTAAGTGATTGGGCAACAAAATGGCAAATTACATTTATGCACATTAAATTTCAAGTAATGCACATTGGAAAAAATAACCCCAACTATACATACAATATGATGGGGACTAATTTAGCTACAACAAGTCAGGAAAAAGATCTTGGCGTCATCATGGATGGTTCTCTGAAAATGTCCACGCAGTGTGCAGAGGCGGTTAAAAAAGCAAACAGGATGTTAGGAATCATTAAAAAGGGGATAGAGAATAAGACTGAGAATATATTATTGCCCTTACATAAATCGATGGTACACCCTCATCTCGAATACTGCATACAGATGTGGTCTCCTCATCTCAAAAAAGATATACTGGCACTAGAAAAGGTTCAGGAAAGGGCAATTAAAATGATTAAGGGTTTGGAACGGGTCCCATATGAGGAGAGATTAAAGAGGCTAGGACTCTTCAGCTTGGAAAAGTGGAGACTAAGGGGGGATATGATAGAGGTATATAAAATCATGAGTGATGTGGAGAAAGTGGATAAGGAAAAGTTATTTACTTATTCCCGTAATACAAGAACTATGGATCATCAAATGAAATTAATAGGCAGCAGGTTTAAAACAAATAAAAGGAAGTTCTTCATGCAGCACACAGTCAACTTGTGGAACTCCTTACCTGAGGAGGTTGTGAAGGCTAGGACTATAACTGAGTTTAAAAGAGAACTGGATAAATTCATGGAGGTTAAGTCCATTAATGGCTATTAGCCAGGACTGGTAAGGAATGGTGTCCCTAGCCTCTGTCTGCCAGAGGGTGGAGATTGATGGCAGGAGAGAGATCACTTGATCATTGCCTGTTAGGTTTACTCCCTCTAGGGCACCTGGCATTGGCCACTGTCGGTAGACAGGATACTGGGCTAGATGGACCTTTGGTCTGACCTGGTACGGCCTTTATTTATAAACTGTAATCCAGTCACCCCCTTAACCTTCTCTTTGTTTAAGCTAAATAGATAGACTCAAGAAATTCAATCACTACAAGTCATGTTTCTTAAGTCAGACTTCTACATATTAACTTTCATGATTCCTGCAGTGGAATAGAATATAGTGTCTGACCGTCATTGCATTGTATGTAGCATTTCAAGTGTCAGACTTCAAGAATAACATGCAGCAGATATGTTTGCTGTCTATTCTTCTAAAATGGCTAAACAGTCAATCTACTTTCAAAGCATGCAGACTGACTAACAAATATGTCCTGGCTTGAGAGTGAGTATTTTTATAACTAGCCCCAAGAATAACTTTTCAGTAATTCATCTATGAAGCATTTTCATTAATGACTATTTAGATCCATTGACAAACTAATTTGTTGCCCTGAAAGGGTCTTTATAAGTTTCTATTCCACCTGGAAAAGGTACTGTGGTTAATAGTCAAGTTTGACAAATACACTGATTCATCTTTGTTACAAGGTATTGCTGCTTTGACATGCTCAATTTAGCAAATGCCCATGGGCTTTGGATGGGGCGTCTAAGGAAAAGCTAAAATAAAACTTAAATGGATATATGATGCTGTCAAACTGAAAAACAGAACAGCAAGAATTCTCCAGGCATAATATTCTGTATGAGTCATAATGGATTTCTCCTGAAAAGTACAAATACAGAATGGGCATAATCCTGCTGCCATTCAGGTTGATGAAACTCCCATTGACTTCAATGGGAACAACACCAAGCCCAAATATAGTGAAGTGAATCAACACAGTTATTGTCCTAGCAGGATCAAGAAATGTGGTGTCTTTTGTGCTTTTTTGTTTGTTTGAAATGTACTGAGTACACCTCCATCCCAATATAATGCTGTCCTCGGGAGCCAAAAAATCTTATCGCGTTATAGGTGAAACTGCGTTATATCAAACTTGCTTTGATCCGCCGGAGCGCGCAGCCCCCTCCCCCCCCGCCCCGGAATGCTGCTTTACCGCGTTCTATCCGAATTTGCGTTATGTCAGGTCACGTTATATCAGGGTAGAAGTATACGATTTCAGATTTGCTTCCCTAGTTCTTAACCACGCTGTACCAAATAAAAAAGCAATGGTGGCACAGGAATATTTGCCATGCTTAGGACTTGATCCTGATCCAGTTTGAATTGGGATTAGGACCTGACATTAACTTTGATAACATTTATCTCATACATTGGATTCCCTAAGCATATACACAGAGTGTATTGAGGAAAGTTTGTCCCATGCTTAAGGCACTGAGTGAGGGCTTAGGAGCACACTGACATTTTGTGTGACCTTATTTGTTTTACTGTAGGGCCTAGAGGCTGTAACTGATATTGGGCCCATTGTACTAGGTGCTGTACAAATACACAGGAACAGTTGACAGTTTTATGCAAGTCATTTAATCTCTCCATGTCTCCATTCCCCATTTATAAAATGGACGTGTTGATGATGTCTTGTCTGTTTAGTTTACGGGTTCTTTGGAGCAGGGATGGTCTCTTGCTATCTCCTTGTACAGTGCCAAGGGATCCCCTATCTACGTGGGGGCACAATGGATATACTAATAATAGTTGTATAGTATGAAAGGTAGAGAGCTCTGACCACAACCCCCTGATGCTTTCATCATCATAAACTGCAGTTGATGACGGTGTCCACCTTAATTCTCGATTTTCTGTCATTTGGGGGCTTAAAAAAAGAGATAAAGTCCGTGTTTTGTTTTTAATTGCTTCAAATTAGTTTTACCAGTGAGGGCCTGATCCTACAGTCATTACTCAAGTGAAACCGCCATTGTTGTCAATGGGAGATGTGCCAAGTAAAACTGAAGGAACAATCCCTCAACATAATGTGTTAGCAAGCACTGAGTCAGCAGAGATGCAGTTTGTGCATACTCTAATCAAGCATATTATATGCTTACTTCAGTGTGATTGATATGAATCATCTGTTCCTCATTGAGGATTTCCTGTCTATTTACATTTGGGTGTTTGGTGTTGATATGATGGAGCAAGTAAGACCCACGTCAGATGAGTGGAATGTTCGGGTCCTTCATAATAAGGAAATTCCTGAAGACTAATTTGAAAATCTGTCAAACTCTCAAGGATTTACCTGTCCACTTGACTTTTCTTCTGGCGTGGTGTCGTTGGGAGCTTCTGTATCAGGGTGGCAAGCAACTAAATTGACCTTAATCTAGAGGCACTTGACCTTTAGGAAATCTAATGGAAGAATCTGAACAAGCATTGGAAACGGATTAGTTTTAATTAAGCCCAGACTCTCACATAGTGTCAGGCACTGGATAATATAGTCATGGAGAAACTAACAGGAGACGTCCCAGTTATGTTATACCTGGGAAAGAGCCCCTCAGCATGCTTGGACTGGGATCTCTTGGTTGCTGAACTCGTCCTGCCTCTTGGAACCCAGTGCATATTGAAAGCCCAGTGGATTAAACATGGTTCTAGTTAAGCCTATTCAAGTATTTTAATCCTTTACAGGCTATTGATTTTAATCACCAGAAAAAATAAGCCTTGGTCTTAGAACCACAAAAAGTTAAAAAACATACCTGAAGTAGTCATGTTAAAGGAATATATATAGATCAACATATGTGGCATTATCTGTATACCAAACACAGAATAGTTAACATAACCTAACTGTAGTGAATATAAGGACCAGATTGAGCCCTTTCTCCTATTGGTGAATGGCCCTTTGAGCTTTGATGTGAGAGAAACTGCTCACCAGATCAGGTTCACAATCTGGTCCTGAAAAGACAGCAACAATGTAATCAGTGATTATCCATTTAAAGTTTTCAATGGAGGTTTGAGATAGTAAGTAAATAAGATTTCTTGGTACATGCTGGAAAAATACCTACCTGATGTTCCTACTATAAGGGCTTCCTTAAGGTATTCACCACAAAATTATAATTTACCTAGTGCTAAGATTTTTTTTTTTTTTTTTTTTTTTTAACTCCATAAACCTAGATCAGGGGTCAGCAATGTTTGGCACGCGGCTCGCCAGGGTAAGCACCCTGGCGGGCCGGGCCAGTTGATTTACTTGCTGACGTGGCAGGTTCGGCTGATCACGGCCCCCGCTGGCCGCGGTTCGCTGTCCCGGGCCAATGGGGGCGGCAGGAAGCCGCAGCCAGCACATCTCTCGCCTGCGCCGCTTCTCCCCGCCCCCATTGGCCCGGGACAGTGAACCGCGGTGAATGGGAGCCATGATCGGCCAAACCTGCCATGTCAGCAGGTAAATAAACTGGCCCGGCCCGCCAGGGTGCTTACCCTAGTGAGCTGTGTGCCAAACGTTGCCGACCCCTGACCTAGATCATCAAATGTGATCATTTCACCACAGAGCTGCAGCATTCTTTAATTTAAACTTATTTTTTAATTTATAATTTTTATTTTATTAAAAGTGGGGGAGGAAGAGAGAGAGAACACAAGAACATTGCCAGAAAACAAGGTATTTGGTATGGGGGAACAAAGTACTATACTGAGTAAAGATACAGGGATATACCAGATACTGACTGAGGCCCCTGGTTGTCAGAACATATTGCACCTTACAAAACTTGAATCCACATAATAAACTATGTGCACAAACCAGAGTAGTCACCTCTTTAATTAATGCGTCAGATTCTGACCCCCTTATTTGCACTAAGTAGCACCGGACTCCAGAAGTATTCCATTGAAATCAATGGGATTGTGTGGATCATTAAGGTGCTACTCAGTGTGAGTAAGGGTGTCAGAATTTGGCTCTATTTAATTTACATCTGCAGCAAGTTAGGTAAAACTGCAACTACTAGGATTTGTGTCTGCAGATGAATTTCTAGTGAAAATAAATTATATCTAGAAACTGGCCACTTTCTGAAAAATTGCCCCATAACGTGGTATCTCACCAACAATCAGCCCAGTCCTGCAGGCCTTGCTCTGATAAAACTTCCATTGACCTCAGAACTTCAGGATTAGGGCCAATAACTCCAGATATCGTATAAGTAATGGGAGTTGACTTTATAACGCAGTGCTTATTAATGGATACAAATTGAAGCAGCAAGATAAAGGAGAGTATGAGACCTAAAACAAACATGTAATTCCCTTGGCACTACACGCAAGGCACTCCAAAAGGCTATACTGTTACAATGCGTTCATCCAAATGTAGGGATATAAGTTCCTGTAAAGCTTTCACTTTATGTTGGCTGCAAAGTCCTTTGACCACAAGAAAACAGACAGAGTAGCTGCAAGTAAGATACAGCTCAAGATGCAGTTTTGTCAGGAAAACCCCTTGGGTGTTCAAGTCAAATTAAAAGGCCCCCATTGTTTTCCTTAGCTCATTTGGTTCTTTAGTCCTGGGGAACCATGCCAGGATCACTGGCATAAAGAATATTTTGTGAAGATTTAGTTGCATACTGGGCAGTCTTGGACCAAGATTTTTAAAGAGCAATTCACTTTTTGGTGCCTCAATTTCTAGGTGCCCAATCTGAAATAACTTTAAAGGAGCTTGATTTCCAAAGGGCTGGGTCTTTGGTGCATTCTGAAAATCAGGTCTCTTTCAGGCATTTCAAGTGGGAAAACCCAAACCACCGAAGCACCCAAAATTACTAGTTACTTCTTAAAATGCTCTCCTCCATTCTCTGACCTATCTTAAAATTAGACAGAAGCTCCTCACAGATGATTTTTCCAGAGTTGAGAATGTAGCTATTTAACATATTCATATTAAAAATCAAAATAACCTTGCTCTTTTGGACAGTATTTACATTGGATAGATTTGACTGATGAACTAGTTTGAGTGATGGTAGAAAAATGCTCACCATATGTCCTTTCTCTTTATTCCAGATGAGTGGATATATGTACATTTTCTTAAAATGAAAAGACTTTGTAGGAGCTATGGACAGAAAATCTATTCTCCTGTGAATAAAGGGATCTGGTCAGCTCCGATATTTCCATCCTTTAACTAAAATCAGGAAAATGTAGTGCTTTTAATCATAGAAATTTAGGGTTGGAAGGGACCTCGAGACTTCATCTAGTTCAGTCCCCTGTGCTGAGGCAGGACACTTAGATCATCCCTGGCAGGTATTTGTCTAACCTGTTCTTAAACACCTCCAATGATGAGGATTCCACAACCTCCCTTGGAAGTCTATTCCAGTGCTTAACTGTCCTTATAATTAGAAAGTTTTAATGGTGTATCGACTATTTATATTTACTCCACTTTATCTATTTGCCTATACATTCATAAAGAAGCATGCAGCTTTCTTCTTGCTTCATGTGTTGTTTGCTTCTCTTTTTTTTTTTTTTTTTTTTTTTTTGGTTGGTTGGTTTTTTGCATGTGTAGCTGCAAGGTATAGTTCACATTGACAATTTTTAATCAATGCAAAAAAGCAAATTTGTGTCATATTGTGATCGGAGTGTGAAAGCTTAGACAGTGGCAGTACCATGCTGGGGACTGACGGGTACTTTAATAAAAAAAAAAAAATCCATTCTCTCTCTCTTTTTTTTTTTTTTTTTTTTCCCCCCTCAAAATTCCACTGGAATGTCATGAGCATTTGGAAATTCCTGCTTTTTGCCTTCAAGGTATATTGAGTCTTTGCTGTGGAGGAGAATGAACACAATGCCTTAAAATGTCAACTGCCTATCAACATTTCCAGATGTGCAACCAGGACTCAATGCATCTTTCTCAATGCTCCTTTTCAACACAGAGAACAGCCAGCAACACTCTTCAGAACATATGGAAAAGGCACCAAATGTCTGACCTTCTGCTGGAAGAGACCTTTACTTGGGATCTGCCCAGTGTGTATCTTCCATAGAAACCAGTGCTAAGTATACAAAGCAAAACCACATTTTTGGCTGCACTGAAACAAATTGCAGCCCCTGACACTCCAAAAGAATGAGGAGTACAAGAAAAGGAAGAGAAAATGAAAGCATATGAAGCAGAACAAATCCAACAGGCTTCAATCCAAACTATCCAAAATGTTTTGTTTAAATGAAAATATCAAGAGAATAATTTGGTTCAGTAGACACAAGATTTTTTTTTCCAGAGGTCCTATGGAAAGCATCAGTCTGTTCTTTTTGCACACATATCTACTCAAATATTCATTTTAATGAATTGTTGTTTTTGCTTTATATTGAAGAACTCGCAACAGAAAAGTGAAGTGTTTGTTGCTGAGAATAGAAAACCATTATAAGAAGTCTATAATATAGCTAAAGAAGAACATATATTTTCCATCATACACATTCATATGCTATTGCTAATATCCCATTTCTTTCCTCAAAACAATGGGGTTTGATTCTCCTCACTTTCTTCATATAACAAAGCACTATACTGTTTTGTGAGGAAAATCCCCAAAGAACATGCAAGCAAAAACCTAAAGCAAGATTTCTTGCTTTTATATTCTAGCAAGAAATGCCAGTTCCCATTCTTAGCTATACATTTAGAATTCAAACTATAATTATAATATATAAGCTCTTCACCATTTCATTCCTAGGCCTTAAATGAGGGGAAGTGTATTCTTTTGCGGATTTCTGGGATCGACGGAAGCATAATACAAAATAGATGTCTGTCACAAGAAACTCCGTTTTTTTCCCATGTCAACAATGTCCCATAGAATTTATAAGTATAAATGAAGATGGTGTCACTAGTTTCTGCAAACCCCAGTAATTACCAGTTTGCCTGCTAGACAGAGCTTTTTCCCCATTTTTGTTTCTGAAGCAGCATTAGTACAATTAGTAATTGCAAGAATGAATCTTGGTAATGGCACAGGATGCCCAGCTTGTTAATCGTTACTTTTATCCACAAAATATCTTAATTTGTATCAGTCCAACATGTGTAGCCAGAGTCTTTTGGTGTGATGTGGCCACTATGCATAGCACAGCTGGCATAACCTGGCCCTAAAACTCAATAGCCAGACCAGGAAGGATCATTTCAGTATAAAGGCTGTAGACCTGATTTAGAAACCCACCATCCCCAACTCCTGCTGTCATCCTAGCAGGAAAAAGAAGGCATGGTCAGAGGAAAGGAGCTTGGATGTCCCTAGGTACTACCAATTCCTTTTACATTTTCAGACCTTTAGAGACACTTGTTCATGTAAACTAGAGCAGCCTCCATACTGCTCAACTCCAAAGCAGTAGGACAAACCTGCAACAGGATCAGGGAAAGTGGAAAGGGGACCTTACGCAGGCACCCGACCTGTGTTCTGTACAGATCAGCAAGAGACCAGAATCTGGCCCAATACATTCAGTGTTTTCCTCTAGTAGAGGTAGTTAACTTCTACCTGGCTTAAAGTTAGAAGAAGCGTGGCTAAAATTAAAGTAAATAAAAACACTTCTTGCTCTCATACCTTAAAGCACCATGAAGTCGCATCAAAATGAACAGTAAACACAATACAGGGGTGTCATTGGCCAGCAATCTTCCTCCACATTACATAAGAATATGTCAGTGTAAATAAAGATTGTACGTATATTAATTGCATTTCTCTCCTCCACCCTTCATTTATTGAATGTCTGAGATTATAATCAGTTGTGCACAATGTTGCTCAGTATTTGAGTAGACAGTGCCTATCACCTTTGTGAGTGCTACTTGAATACAAGTAATTAATACCTATACAGAATTATGTTGTTGATGCTGTTGAGTTTGGAAATCTGAGGGAAGGACCATTGCAGTTAGGTGGTTAATATCTATTGGAGGGGGAGGACTTTCTGGGATTTATATGGGAAACATTATATATAATTATGTCATACTCCGGTATCAATTGCAGATTAAACAGCTGCCCTAGGACACCAGCTATATTGTTTTTTGTAAACTGTCGAAAGTCAATATTTTACTTGCCTGAATATTTTGTCTGTGTAATAATGCATGGAGTTCAGTTTCCCACATCACTTTGGAGAGTGATTGTTTGGCTCTAATCTTTCTTCTCAAAATCACTTGTGCTGATATATTTGTCCTTCACTTCGGCTGATCAGTAGGACTTTTCAGGATTATGTTAGAAACTATCATTGTGATGCTTTCCACAGGCAATAAAGAATATTTACATTCTGAAGTTACACTTCTAACAAGGGAGATTTAGGGTTTGTCTGCATGCAAAGTTGCACAGGTATAACCTAAGATGTGAATTTAAATCAATATAGTTAAACTAGTGCAAACCTCTGTGTGAACACTCTGATTTTAATTTGAGTGTCTTATTTTAGTTTAACTTACGGCGATTAGGAACAGGTTTAACTAAACTATAATAAACTATTCTGATATTAAAATAAGAGTGTCCACAGAGTCTGGTACACCAATTTAACAAAACCAGTTTAAAAGCCAATTCAGGTTGTATAGGTGAAAGTTTCTTGTATATTAAACTTTAGCTTGATATTAAATCCTTCCAGTATGGAGATTTTGCTGTTGTATCATTTGAAGTTCACCATTTAGTGGACCAACAAATAGTGATCATATAAGTGATTTAAAGATGACTTATCTCAATTGATACCTAGATTTCTGTTATAATATTTATCATCTTTCCAAACCACTAGGCATCATCGATACCACTCTCAGATATTTTAGGTAATTATTACTACACACCTTTCCAAAGCCTTTTAATATTAGCTTGTAGATTGGTGTTGGGGAAAACTCTACAGAAGCCTGCCCTGTTTTGTATAGAACTGAAGACATGGTTAGTGCTCAATAATAAGTTGTACAGTGTCTGATACATGGTAAATAATCAATCATAAGTGAATCGTGAAGGCAACTGATGAGAGAACACAGCAATAGCCAAGGGGCATGTTGTGAAGCATGAAGAGACAGAAGAATAGGAGCTGTAAAAGCAAAGTGGCCAAAAATGAAGTAGCACTAAAAAATCCAAAGGAACCTGAACTGCTGCAAGCAACGAAGGAGAGTTGGGAGGGGTTCAAAGTAACCAAGGAAGAGGGGATAAGGAGAGACCCTGAGTAAATACAGTATGTGCTGGCAGAGTCCAGTCATAGCCACTGAAGTGAGATAGAAGGATCCAGTCCAGGCAGCCTTCTACAGTACCAGAAAAGTTGCATAACACCTTGTGGAAAGCTTTGCCCATGTGTGTTTATAGGTGGCTCTCAGGAGGCAAAGTATTTAATACCAGGTCTTTATATTTCTCCTACTGTAAAAGTCTGTCAAATGAATCCTTCAATCACTGGAATGGGTTACCTAGGGAGGTGGTGGAATCTCCTTCCTTAGAGGTTTTTAAGGTCAAGCTTGACAGAGCCCTGGCTGGGATGATTTAGTTGGGGATTGGTCCTGCTTTGAGCAGGGGGTTGGACTAGATGTCCTCCTGAGGTCCCTTCCAACCCTGATATTCTATGATCCACCCTTCAGAGGTTACTCTCAGAGGCTTTCTTATTGCTCCTTGGAAATGAAGAGGACATGAACAGAAACTTGCCACAGCAATCAATGGGAACCACTTCTGTGCATCCAAGAATAAAATACAGCCTTTGGAATCTTTTTATATGTGGATTAGAAGACAGGCTGGCATTGCTGCAGAGGAAAAATGCTCTAGGAGAGGGGAAGGGTTTTATGTTGCTCAGCAGTGATGACCTGAGCAGATTAACAGGCAGCATTTCTGGGATCTGCAGGGAGTTCTATCCAGTTGTTTTTGTTTAGAGAGATGATGGCTATGACATTAGGCCTGGTTGGTGTCATTGTACTTGGAGTAGTGCCATGTTCCTTGTCAGTGTTGCTAGATGTCTGCCTACTAGAAATACTTATTTGCTGGTGCTATAACGGCATGTTGGAAGGAACCCCTGAGATGAAATAAAAACCACACGCAGAGATAAGTGGATACAGCACGTATGGGTGTATATAAATCTTTGCCAGGGTCTATTTATTGGAAACCCCTTGTTCTTCCTCTCCCTGTAAGATTGTTTGTTTATTTCTGACAGTAATAGGAAAACGTAATGCAAGTACATAACAATTGCTAGTGATCTAGTTTCGAACAGACCAATGGCCTATCTATTCTGGTATGCACTTTCTGCAAGTAGCAGATGCTTCAGAGGAAGGAGCAAAGCACATAACTGCAATATTTCAACAGGAGTGATGGTTTTTCTTTACCCAACCCCGTGCTGTTTGAGACCTGAAACTTGCATTGATGATAATGAGGGGGGAAGTGTTGGTAGTAGTGATGGGCAAACAGGCTGATATTCATGGTCTAGGATCCAAATGTCATCCAACTAACTGAACTATAAAGGTTTCAGTGTCTCCCATAAGCATTTACATAGGCCTATCTTCTGGTTAGGGACAGCCAAATGGCCTTGCGCTCCATTATCATCTGATGCCCTTGTACTCCAGTTTCTCTACAGGCAAACAGTAGAGGGACCCAAGAGCTCAATGAGTGGAGAAGTTTGTTGGATTTTCTGTTCCCCACCCCTTGAAGTCAGGAGAGGAGGCGCTCACCCCGCCAAGGAGTTGGATCAAGCCCTGTTCTTTACCAGTGTTCAGGAAAGGGAAGGGACTGGTCAGCAGCGTAATCTTCATCTCCCTAAATCTAGCGAGAGAGAACAGAGCCAGGATCCTTACCATGTCCCCTTCCCCAGCAACAATGCAAGGCAAGCAAGGATGGGTGTCTGCTGCTTTTCTCCTCCTCTTAGGGTACTGGGAGGAGAGAGAATGGGCCCAACAGCTCAGGCCAGCAAAGGGGGGGAAGTACCAGTCATTGCTACTCCTATAGCTCTCCTTTGCTTGATAAATATTCTGCTGTCATTCATACTCTTCAGTATATGTATTCTCAGATACACCAACTTACTTCATAGAAACATCTGTAATCTTGTTTTATTTTAAAGTACTAAGCCATTTGCTTCAGTAATATCCCAGAGTCTCTGCTCCAGCCTCCTCATAGTCTCCTTGCCCAGCCAGTCCCAGTCTCCCTGGCTCTGATCTCAGTTTCACTGCTACCCTAACCAGCTCCCAGGTCCCCCAGACTCCCAGTCTCTTCATCCCAATTTGCTTCCTCTACCACTCCATTCCTCCCTCACCCACCCAGGTCTGAAACTTCTTTCTTCCTCCATGCTGCCTCGGGAGCAGAGGGAGCATTGAGAGCACTAGGGAGACAGTCAACATGCTCTCAGCTCCCCTGCCCAATACCACAGCAACTAGGAGCAGCCATTGCAGGGGAAGTGTTGCTCAGCCCCTTCATCTGCAGCATGGAACATCCTCACCGCAGTCTTACTCTTCAGAGAATTTGCAGCCTATTAGCGAACCCTGCAGCAGCAAGTCTCAGCCTGGGTTAACTGACACAGGCTCATGCTGCAGGACTAAAAATAGCAATGAAGGCATTCTCATTTGAGCTGGAGCCTGGGCTTTGAAACCTCTGGCAATAGGGGTGGGTCTCAGACCCCGGGCTCCAGTCTGAGTGGGAACGTCTATGTTGCTATTTTTAGACCCATAATGTGAGACCCACGAGCCCAGTCAGTTGACCCAGGTTCTGAGACTAGCTGATGTGTTTTATTTTGTTTTCCAGTGTGGACCTGCCTTGTGAATCTATGAATAACCAAAAAGTTGTAAGAATTTTTTAACCATGGTCAAAACAACATTTCCCCATAATCTTATTTTCATAAAGGGCTGAACCATTTTTGCTGAAACTTTCCAGAAACATTGTCTGAGGCCAATATTGGGCATGGAAAATTTCAGCTCAATCAGTTAAAGTTTGACAAAGTTATAGGCACCTGAAAATAAGGTCTTAGAATTAGAAGTAGTAGGGAACCTTAACTAGAGGTGACCAGCTCTGGCTGTAAGTAACAAGATTCACTATAAGCAGTCTGGCTGTAGTGGATGAGCCCAGTGAGGTAGAACCATGCACTCAGGGCTGCATAATAGAAGGCACAGAGAGGACAAATGGGAAGGAGGTTGGGGGCAACAACAGAGCAGAGGGCACAAAAGGCAACAGGAATCTTCACAAGGGAGGGACAAGTAGCTTAAATTTGATACTATATACCATAATTCACTGTCAGGTGAGAAGGCAAGGTAGGAAATAGCCTAGGGATACAGCAGTAAGGTTTAGGATTGTGCAGACCTTGACTGGTAGTTGGAGGGTCCTTGGGCTGGAACCCTGTGTAGAGGGTGGGCCTGGGTTTCCCTACCAGTCAATGGAGAAGTAGCACTGTTACGGGGACAGTGAAAGAGAAGACTGCCTGGGACAGTCAGTCCGGAAAGACTTTAGATGCATGTGATTTCCCCAGAAGGGGAAAACCACAGTGACCTGGCCAGAAGGCCAAGCCATGAAGCAGGAGCAAGTTGAATCCCAAGAAAGCAAGACTGAGAGAGTGGTGGAGTGCAATCGCAGGAAGGGGCACCAGCCTGGCAGAGCTAATCGCCAGAAGTGGCCAGAAGGAGGTTCTCCAGCAGTGAGTAGTGCACCCCATGACAGGTCTATGAATAACTCCTAAGACAATTATTCCATTTACTGAGATATTGCTTTCAACAAATACATAGTTTATTTTTTTCTATTGAGAACTGGTATAAGGTATCTGATACCTTCAGCACTTGGCAATGGGCGGGGGGAGGGGAGAGGGAAATCAGGCTTGTTGTGATTTATCTGCTTGCTTATTTATGGGTGTAATCCTGATTTCTTTACTCCCCCGAAATTAATGGCAAAATTCCCATTGACTTCAATGGAGCCAGGATTTCCCCTGACATGTCTAATCAATTAAATTTATCTTCTGTATTTCCAGAGTTCTCATCTCCTTAGTATTTATTAACTGTGAAGGATTTCATAACATTTATAGCTAATTCCAAATAAGAGGTTTAACTTATTAAGAAAAATATTTTAAGATTTACAGAGAAGCAACACATAGTATTAGATAGCTTTGTAGAAGACTTAGGCTGGAATTTTTTAAAAAAGTTAGTTCCTAAATGTGTAGGTTTCTAAATTCTAATGTAGGTATCTAAATACCTAATGTAGGTATCTAAATATGAATTTAGGAACCTAACTTTAGCCATCTAACCTTGAAAATGTTTGCCCTGAGTTTCTATGCAAACTGATCTCTGGCATACTCCAGAGTGCACAGCTTGCTTCCAGAAAATATGGCTGTGCATGGTTGGTCTGGTCCAAAGATGTACTATATGTCATGACAACCTGGCACTGCAAATGCACTTAGGAAGAAAGGTCTTTCATGCATAGAGGATGTGGCTATATAATGCCATGATTTAATGCCATTTTATGTAGCTATAAGTACAAGTGTTCTTAAAAGAGGGTAATGCCCTGATTACCTATTGAAAAGTGGCAAGAAACTCACAAGTGGTCCACTAAAAATGCTTAGGAAACTGGAATTTTCTACAGTCACTTACAACCTTCCTTTGAGCACCCACTTCACTGGCTGTGTCCGAGTATTCAGGTTAAAGAAACAGAGCATTAACAGCCTAGAGAGGGCATTGACAAGGAGGCAGTGTGGTCTTGTGGATAAAGCACTGGACCATGACTCTGAAAGTAGTAGCTTCTCTTCCTAGTCCTGCCACTGGCCAGCTGGGTTATCTCCTTTCTGTGCCTCAGAATCCTCATGGGTAAGGCCCAACTTGAATCGCAGGATGATTGTCAAATACTTGTAGCTGAGTTACAAACAAGACATGGAAAAGTAATAATAGACCTTTTATTAATTGCAGTAATTTGGAAAAGCCAAAAGACCTATTTAAGAAAAATTTGCTGGAACAATATAAACACTCAAGTATTATATTGTACCTGCTAATTTGTTTGATAACCAGACATTGTGCTGCAACTATATTACACTAATTTGTGTGTGGGGCTGATAGCCTGAGCCCCATCGTGCACAGGGCTGACAGCCAGAGCCCCAGCTGTGGTCAGTTTGGATAAATAGGGTTCTACTGTACTAATGGCTGGGGGGCAGGGGAGTGTGTGTTGCAAACCTCAAAATGTGTGAAAAAATGTGGACCGTGTAAAATAAGCTAATTAAAATAAAAATTGTGGTAGAAACCAAATATTGCGGGATCTGCAATTTCCACAGTATCGCCAATTAAGTAGGGCCTTACCCATATGTAACATGGGGATAATGATACTTACCTCCTTTTGTGAAGCACTTTGAGATTTGCTGCTGGTAAGTGCAAGAGATGGTACTGAGCCACAAAGTTCATTTCAGGGATTGGCACCAAACATACCCATACATTAGCCATGTTCAGGACCATGAAGTTCTGATCTCATCTGACTTTTCCCAAAACTCAGGGGTATTTAAGTCTTGATGTTGGTTTGGGCACATCTCTAATGTAGACACATTGTTCCTTTGCTCAGTGCAGTGTGACAGTAAGGCTGCCTTTTTATGTGAGTCATGGATAATGCAAATTACATGTTAACTTTAAAAAATATCTGAGTTTTGGGGCTTCGTTGTGTAAGCAAGTAGATGCAGTAGTAGACAGCTGGACTAGCTTCACAAAGAAGCTTGAGAGTTGCCCCGGGGCATTCTGGGAGGCTGAGGGAGAGCCAAGGCTTTCATAGCTAGGGCTAGTGCTGTAATTTGATTTCATCTTCGTCCACTACTACTAATTGTTGGAGCGCACTGGGGGAATCACTGAGCTTTTATAACTAACTTAACACGCATTTTTACTGGAGGAGGCAGCGTCAGTACTGTCCCACTTTCTTCTTGATTTTTGGCTTTCTGTACTGCTGCGGCAGTGAGGCTGCCCTGGCAGCACCAGTCGGAGCTGTTTAAAATATTTTAAAACTGTTAGTTAAATGTTTGTTGCACAACAAAGGAAATTTTGATTAAAACAATGTGACCTGTGAGACTTTTATTATAAATTCATGATTTTTTTTTTTATATTTTCTCTCCATGACCAGACCATGACTCATTATGTAGCTTGCTGTGATAAACCACTTGCCCTAGTCATAAGACTTAAACAATTGTGAGATTTTGGGTAAAAATTTTAAAAGCATCTAAGTGGTGCTCTACTGTTGAAGCTGTTCCACTGGGTAGAAATCAATTGTCACTGGGTCACTGAGACTGAGTGAAAAATAATTCTCTAGCCCAGGGATCTGGTCTCACACTTCAGTGGTGGATGCCCTAAGTTCAAGTCTTTTGTTCCAATAACTAATTATTTATACAAAGTGGAAGAGTTTCAGCAGGAAAGAATAAGCTAGATATACCCCATTGCCCAGTGGTTAGGGCATGATCCTGAAAAGTGGAAAATGTTGATCCTTACTCCAAATCAGGCAGAGGGGGGGATTTGAACCTGGATCCCCAACATCTTGGGTGAGTACTGACAATTGGGCTAACGGTTATGGGGGTTACTTCCTCTTCCTCCTATGTGAGAGCTTGGGAGCCCAACTCCAGGAGAGGGTTCATGGCTATCCATCCCAAAGGGAGCTAGGCATCTTCCTTCAACCCAGACTTAGCACCTGAGGGTATGTCTACACTGCAATTAGATGCACACGGCTGGCCTGTACCAGCTGACTCAGGCTTGCAGGCCTTGGGCTGAGAGTCTGTTTAATTGAGGTGTATATGTTTGGGCTCCAGCCTGAGCCCAGGCTGTAGGACTCTGCAAAGTGGGAGGGTCCCAGAGCTTGGGCTCCCTCCAGCCAGAGCCCACATGTCTACACTGCAGTTAAACAGCCCCTTAGCCTGAGCCCTGCGAGCCCAACTCTGCTGTCATGGGCCAGCCGCAGGTTTTTTATAGGATATGTTTACAATGCAAAGTCCCTTTGAGGGTCAGGGTTTAGGTCACACTCCTCTCCTCAGCATCTCCTATTGGCAACTTTAGGCAGCTCCCTCCTCAGCTTGTTGGCTTTTGTGGATCCCATTCTCAAATGTCTAATTCTCCCCAGGCATTGGATAGGGAGCCTTTGTGTCTTACCCAGGGCTGTGGATTCCATCTGGCAGCAGGGCGCCTAAAGTTGGTGTTACAATGCTGATCCCAGTCCCCTTTGTGGATTCAGCCCCTAGGCACTTTTGAAAGCTTTACCCTTTGTCAATATGAAAACCTGGAAGTTTCAAAACATGGCAGAAGTAAGGGTCTCCTTCTGCCAAGTGCTAAATGCCCTCAATCCAGTGATTTGAGAGGGTGAGTTGAGGGTACTCAGCATATTGGAGGATCAGAATTTAAATTAACTATTGCATACATATGGTGCATGGAATATTGTATCACAAGTTGGTTGCAAAATATGGACAGCACAAAGAGAACTGATAATACACAAGGTATAACAAGCCAGACAAACTATTACATGAAATAATAATAATTGACTCTTTGCCCCTGTTACTATATAAGGAAGTAATGAAATCTTTGGGTATTTCTTCAGATTAGTTTTCCGGTTTCATAGGTTAAGGAAATGATTCAAAGGACCAAGGAACAATACAAATATTCTTTTTTCTCTTGTATATTTAACCAACAAACACATTAGTAAGCTGTTGCCAAATTTGATTGTATATATTTTGCCTTCTAAAGAGATAATCTAATATAAGCAATTTTTTCAAACCTGGCAATTCCTTAAAGTGTATTACATCACTGATCAGTATTTGAAGTTTTTGTGTGGTCTTTCACAGACTAAGAATTAGGCTTTGTGTTGTTAGCGTGCCTCTGAAGACCTGTATTTCACCCTGGAACTGTTTCCTAGTTAGTGGTTGTTACTGTATAACAGTTTTCAAATCTTTCATACAACACAAAATTGATGCTATTGACAATGTTCATGCAGAAAGGCAGAAGTTGTGCATTCCCAGATTTATGTCTGACAGGAGACTGGCCCTGCCCTGTCACCAATATGGGGGAGTACATCTCTTGGACATAGTTTTTGTATATAATTTCCTATGGCTTTTTAACAAAGCAAATGGAAAAAAACAGAAATCTCTTCATGTGGCATCATATTGATATCCATGTGGCTTATCAAGAGGGTTGAAATAGTTAAATCCATCACACAGACCTTTTGCTACTTGAGCTAACAGACTAACTGATACCAACAGTAGGTTGTCCTGCTCCGTGGACCAGCACTAGAGCGGTATGTGACACTTGCCCAGTGGGTTTCACAGATATCTGCTAAGAGCAGAGGAATGGTAAGACTGAGGCATGTTGGGTTCCATTCCAGACTTGGAAGGGAGTATGCTGTAGTGAGCACAGATTCTTCTGCCCACTCTCCCCACCCGCACCGTGACCCCTTCTGCCCCAACCTCTCCAACCTGTCCCAATTCTGTCTTTTCCTCACCTGCAGCTCATCCTCCCAGTCCCATTCTCCACTCCTAGACAGTCCCAACTTTCTTGCCCAGCCAGTCCTAGTCTCTTCTTTTGGTCTCCTCGTCCCAGCCATTCCCACTCCCCCAGGCTCCTTGCACCCCAGTCTTTGTTGAGGCAGTCCCAGCTTCCCTTCTCTCAGCTCCTTGTCTGATCCGTCTCTTTCCCCCTTTCCTTGAGTCACCCCTCAGCGCACATTGCACATCCCCACTGGCTCCTAGTCTCCCACCCCAGAGTTCCTGTACAATCTCAGTGGCCCAACAGGCTCCTTGTCCCAATCTTTTTGCCCAGCCAATCCCAGTTCTCCCCTTGCACTGAGGCTCCTTGTCAGGTCTGTCTCCCACCCCTTCCCCCCACTCCATTGTTTCCTAGTCCCAGTTTCCCCTCGTAACAGTCGGCAAAAAAAACCCCTTAACCGCCAGTGGCCATTTTAAAAAAACCAGGCTCCTCACGTACACAGCAGCCTAAACTTTTAAACTATCTTCCCTTCTCTGCCTTAAAGTAGTTAAAACTGGTCCCAAACCGGTTTTCACTAACCAAATAGCACAAGTGAAGGGTCTGGTAACCACCAATCAAATGTTAACACAACCAAAGCCTGTGTCTAAATGTGTATAAAAGATCTTTAATTTTTGTATAAGTTAAAGTCTTTGTACCAAGATGTAAAGCTCTCCTTTCTTCTGCAAAATAAAGCAATCTCTTCCTTATCCCTGTCTGGCTGTTATTGGTTCTCAGCTAGGCAAACCCAACATTTCAGTAATACCCTCATCCCCCAAGCCAGCCTCCAGTCCCACCTTGTCCCAGTCTACTGCCCCCACCATCCGCAGGTCTGCCACCTCTTGTTCTTTGCATTTGAATTAAGCAGCTTACTCCTTCATACTGCCTGAGCCCAGCTGGGAGTGTGTTGAGAGCACAGGAGAGACCGTATCCTTGCTCTGATGACCAGTCAAAAGATGCAGTTGTACCTCAAATCCCATTCAGCCCTGGGCAGAAGGATGCTGAGTGCAGATGGAATACTTGGGGAATCTAGCTGCAAAGCTCCAGCGAGTCTCCACTGAGCATGTGCAAACTGCAATTTTTCAAAAGCTTCTAACTTGGATAGATTTTGATGGGAAAATGCAGAGGCTATCCCCTGCCAAATTTCAAGTCCCTTTGCCAAAATATTGGGGTGCTAGAGTTTCTCAAAAGTTTGCCAGAATTTTTTAACATGGGCAACACAGTGTATTGTCCCCTAGCCATTTTTGGGAAACCACTCAGCCATTTTGGCTGATATCATCCAAAAAATTCAGCCTGAGGCAGACACTCAGCATGGAGAATTTTAGTGCGAACAGTTGAAAATTTGGCAAATTTACAAGAAACTGAAAACAGGGTCTTATAATTGGAAGTGCTGGGCAACCTTAATACTAAGGCAGGGCTGGTAGGTGATGCTATCATACATATACACGGTGAACTAAAAGAGCATTTATATTTCCTAAAGCAATGCTCAACAAAGTAAAATGGCCTGTAGCCAACTCATATCTGTACAACTGTATGTACTGTTGTAATATTATTTAGTGGGGGTAGCATTTTCACAGGTTTTTATTACTATCACAAAGTATTTTTGTTTATAACTATTAATGAAGAAAGGGATATTGATCAATAAACCACAAGGAAGTGTTAAGATGAACTCTGATATAGTGTGTTGTTATAGTGATGTCTTAAGCTTATGAGAGTAATGGCACTGCATTCACTTTGATAGTGGTTACAGTGAGCAATTTTGTGTGCGTATATATTCGTCTGAGTTCTGAGGGCCCAGTAATGTGTGACTTCTACTCACCCCTGGACATAGCCTCTAATTTTTTAGGTCCCAAGCTGTTACTTGTGATGCCTCCTAGATTTAAAACATCTTTTTCGGGCCAAAATGAAAATATTTGTTTTCTGGTTTGAAGGCTAGACAGACAGTCAATTTTTCAAGCAATATTTCATGAGCCATGGTAACCAACACTTTACTAAAGACTAGATATAGCGTGTCTACTCTATTCATTTTGTCCAATGATTTTGCAGTTCAGTCAACAGAATGTTTCATTTAGTGGCTATTGTGTATCACTTGCATGAAAGAGCAGTTCCTATTGTTTTGTTTCAAATATGGAAGCAAATACCTAACCTGTAGTGTTAATGGCTTGGATAGTAAACAACTAGATAGCTCTTCTTTAGGTAGCAGGACATAATATAGACAAAACATTCCCCCCCTTATACCTTAACATACTAAGCATGGGCAGGGGAAAACTGATCTTTCTCATTTTCTGGAAGCACAGTTGCATTAATATTGTGTGTGTTCTCTCCGGCTGTATCAGTCACGTTGTGTGACGTGTCAAATAACATAAGGTGACATGACTGGCACAGTGTGACTGGATGCTCGGGGAAAGCCTCAGAGCTGAAATGTCACCTCTAATTCATTTATGGTCATTCTAGCCTGTATTTTGTTTACCCTTGCTGTTCTCTATAACTAGTTTGCTAGAATAGATCATGCAAATGTTCCAACGCTACTATGACACTTCTTTCTTTGGCTGTCCACAATGTAGCATGATTCTCCTGAATCAGGAAGTCCAAAAGGAAAAAAGGTTCTGAAGCTGTGTTTCTTTTCATACAGTGTAGATCAACTTGTTTTAATATCCGGTAATCTTAATTACTGAAAAAGAAGGATCAGTTGTTGCCTTCTAATTATGGCTTAAAAATTTGTGTGTATGTGTGCGCATTTGTGTTTTTATCCTAAAATCTGTTCAGGTCCTTCCTGCTGGCTGTGTTTGACTTCAGTGATTTAGGGACAAAGCCTGCCTCGCTCTTCAGGGGTTGTGAAGTGGGGTATTGCCAACTCTTGCAATTTTATCGCAGGTCTTGTGATATTCCGAGCGTTCCTTAAAGCTCCAGCTCCTGGACTCAGGTGAAACTCTCATCCTTTTATTATTATTTTTTCCAGTGCAAGTTCTGGCCTTTCATGGTTGTGGGAAAAAAGCTTGAAAATCTGACCCCTAAAGAGTCAAAATCAGAAGGCCAATAAAAAGAACAGTGTATTATTTTTTAAATTGTCATGATTTTAGAGGTCTGACTCATGGTCTTTGAATGCTGGTGGCTGGCAATACTGGGGAGGGGGAGAGGACACATGGAGCTCCCCTTCTTCCCCCTTGCAGATGGAGTAAGGGACATGCACAATATCAGTGAGCATAGGGATTTCTCCCCTCAGTACTTCACACCCGCAGACCAGTCCATGGAACTGAATAGGCATGGTGAAGGAAGGAAGCTGCATCCCTTGAATGGAGTGCTGAAGTGGACAGACCGAATCTGTGCACTGGGAACTCTCTGTGGCAGCATTGAGTGGAACGGTTTTGCACCACTCCTTACTATGGGCTGTGCCTACAAAGCATAGATGAGCCCTTAATATTTTAAAATCTGTTTATTCTTCCATACAGTGCAGTGCCCAAAGATTTATTGAAAAAAGAAACCACAGTCTGTGCTTGAGGGTGCATTCTCCAGGCACTGAAGAATTACTGATCCATGGCCTTTTTGTAAATGGATCCTGTGTGTGACCCAGGAATTGTATGTCTCTTGCATGTGTTGAAGCCTTGTTTCTGTCTGTCAGAGTTACAATAACACTCTTCTCCTTGTCTGTATCAAAAGACCAATCCAATGAGCCAAAGCACTTTTGCTTCCTTACAGGACAACAAATCTTCTCCATTCCAAATGGAAAAAGACAAATATTATTAAACAGGAACATACATTCAGCTCCTGAAAGAGCTATGGCAAGAAGCCCAAGATTAAAGACATAACAGGCTGCAGGTTTGCTAAACCTGCCAACAGCCCTCCTGAACAGGAAGAAAATACTTAGCTGCCAAAGTACTACAGGGTACAGTCCTGGGCCTTTAAAATTTCACCTGCTCTGCAGGGGAAACTTCTGAAAATCAGTGAGTTCCTGTGAAAAAGGCACCCCTTTCCTGCAGGGCAGATGGCATTTTAAAGAATCAAGATTGTAGCCTGGTTTAAGTATCAGAGCAGGAAATTGGAAATCTGAGTTCTCTTCCCAACTCTGCCATTGAGTTTCTGTTAACTCTTGGTCAATTCAGATGATGGGGCTAAAGACAGAGCCTGTTGTTTCCCTGGGCTTCTGAAAATCAGTGGAGCTCCCCTCTCTGTCCTTAGCCCCATCATCTGTAAAATGGGGGTAAAACCCACATTTGTAAGGTGCATTGAGATCCTCACATACTAATTCTGAATTTTTTAATAAGCAGAGAGAGTACTTATTTTCAGCACTGAACATGGCCCAGGATTTGGCCTGGGATTTCTATAATTGAAGGAGATCAAAGAAAAACATTTTTTTTAAAGGTTGTTTATTTTGTGTATTTGAAAACACTCTGATTGAAATGCTGGTTCCACTGAAGTTAATGGGAGCTTTGAATTTTTCAGGTGGCCCAGGATTTCAGGCAATATTACCGTTTTCCCAAATAGTCACTCTGTTAGTAAGTTTCCCTTACTCATGTGTGTCTGTCTTCCACACAGCAACAGATAAGAGAGTTTCTTTTTAAAAAAATATGAAGATGTGATTGTACAACCACAGAACTTGGCAGGGAACTTAGAAGCAGATATACTACCTGAAATACTCAACCTATTTTTTACATATTGATTTTTCAGGTTAATCTGTATCCCTTTTAAGTTTTCAGAGTTTTTGCTACTTGAAATACATCTTTGCAGAGATAACTTACTATCTTTTTTTTTATATATATCATTGCTTGTTACTGGCATATTTGTATTTGAGAGGTGTGTGTGTATAATATTTGTGGACTGAAAGACTTCTATTCTTAGTTCATACATTTAACAGTGTTGCCAAACTTCAGATTTTTGAGTTGCTGCAGCTAATGCATCAGGTGCTCTTAAATCTACTCTGCCTGTTTGATGGGCTGGACTACCAATATTAGCCCTGCAAGAGCTGAATTAGGCCATGTGGGCCCAATCTGCTAATTAGTTTGCAAGCAGGGGAGATTTAGAATGGAGGCAGCTAATTAAGAACAGCCTCACCTGTGCAAGAACAGGTAGTTGCTGCAGAGAGGGTGATAGTGATTGTGGTTGCTGCAGGGAAGTAGGCTGCAGTCACTCCCTGAGCGGAGGGAGTTGGAGGCTGGCAAACCCAGAGAGAGAGGAGAAGCCAGATATGTAGGAAGAAGCCCAGGGAAACAAAAGCAAGAGGTAGGACTGTGCGGGGAGTCTGGCTGCTTGGGCTGGAACCCAATGTAGAGGGTGGGCCTGTGTTCCCCTACCAGCCACTGGGAAGTGGCGAGGGAGTTAGAGGCACCAGCCAGTAGGTCTGGAAAGACTTTGAATTTCTCAGAAGTGGAGGACTTTAATGTCCTGGCTCAGAGAGCCAAGCCACAGAGAGGAAGCTGCAGACCCAGTATGAGTGGGACAGCAGAGTGAGACAAGATGGGAGAAACCAACACCAGAGGGAGAGTGCAAGCTGGCAGAACTAATCCCTAGGATGGCCAGCAGGAGGTGCTACTCATGGTGAGTGGACCCTGTGATACTATTGCATTGCATATGTTTGAGGGTAGCTGTAGTGGCACATCAAGATAATAAATCCCACTGAAGAAATGCAACTAAAACTACTATTTTGCAGTAAAATTCTCCTTAAAATAGCTATGCTACAGGTATCCTGTCTGAAGGCTTAAGTCTCTATTTGAAGTTTCCAACACAACAGTATGTTGGTAGGTTTCTCCAACATAATAGTACATCAGTTACTTTGGATACTTAACATTAGCACAGTATAAGAAAAAAAATTAACTTATCACAATGTACCCTGTTATGTGACCTATTGAGACCAACAAAAATTGGTTACATAATAGAGTTGGTCATCTTACAAAGAGAGCAGAACTATAGCTGGTGGGTCAGATCCAGGCCTACCATACAGGTCTTTGTGCTGCTGTACTGGCACAACCAAACTATAAACTTCACCTAATTGGGCAGCTGGGCTGATTTTCCCCATTGGGAAAATTTCCAAGTGGTGTAGAGCTAATGTAGCTGACTCAATGCTGCCCCGGGATTCCCAATGTCAGTGGCCACAGTAGCCCCCAGCTTCCCCAGGGATTTGGGGGGGGAGTAAACATGGTTTATAGCCAACTTTTATTGTGCCCTTTGCGTCCTCTGCTAAGTGGAACTTGGCCAGGCCCAAGGACCGGGACCAATGTGGCTGGGGATTTTGGTGGTGAGGTCTCTTCAGCCAAGAAGCCATGTCACAAGGCAGGTCTCATTAGGTTTCACTTTATTGCTGCACTCTATGGCTCACAGACTGATCTGAAGGCACCACAGAGTCTCCTGTTAAATGTTTGTGAGACATATCACCATTGCAAAATACCATCTGCATTTTCCATCCCCAGGAGTAGGAGAGAGTAAATGGAAACCATCATCTGAATTATTTCACTGATTTAAGAGCAACTTAAAATGACTTTGGAAGAATCTGTAGCTTTGACAGGATTTGTCCTATCTTTCAAGAAGTGAGGTTTTATTGTTTTTGTTTGTTTGTTTTTAAATTAAATTTAATAAACCAGTAATTTGAGATTGGAGTGAAATATTCCAATAGAGGTATTCATAAAGGGGAATACGGCATCAGAGATAATATATGGAGATATACCTATCTCATAGAACTGGAAGGGACCTTGCAAGGTCATCGAGTCCAGCCCCCTGCCTTCACTAGCAGGACCAAGTACTGATTTTGCCCCAGATCCCTAAGTGGCCGCCTCAAGGCTTGAAGTCACAACCCTGCATATAGTAAGCTAATGCTCAAACCACTGAGCTATTCCTCCCTCCATCCCTCCTCCCCCTGTCCTTGAGGGGTTTCCACTGATTGCTCTCCACCTTCAGGAGTTACTCAGCACCTTGCAGGATCAAACATTCCCCAGCACCATCTGCCTGACTTCCTGCTGAAAATGAAATGAAGCAGTATACTGTCACACCCACTTTTCTAGGAAGTGAAAAGTAGCAATGCCTGGGGTAGGCATAAATCTCTCTCCACCTGAGGCATTACTATACCATTATTATTTTATCATCTCAAGCTACATTAGGCTGCCCATGAACTCTTGCTCCAGTTAGGAGCAAAATCTCCTTGTCATTTCAGTAGTCAAAAGATGCTGAGTTTAACCTTTAATGTTGGCTGTGGGGTGATATCATTCAAGTGACAGAGAGTAGCCTCCTTGCTGATGTGCTCTAGTTAGTTAAAGAAATGCTCAGTGTTTGCTGCTGCTACTTGTGCCAGGAACAAATATGTTGTTGTTTTTCTTCATGAAATATAGTTTTGTGGCCTTGAAGGAGTCAGCCTCCGTAATACAGCTATGCACACGGCCCGCCCATGAGGTCTTGCAGTAAAACCTTCTTGCTACTATACTTCACGCAGACACAAGTTCCTGCTCAAGTCTTCAAGGGAACAAAGTGACATGGGAGGACAGGAGGAACTCCAGTAATCTAGCAAAAGGAAAAATAAAATGGCATCATTCTCTAACGTTGGCATGATTAGGTCATAAGGCCAGTCAGTGACTTGAACTACATATCCATGCAGGGTTATAAGGAGAGAGTAAAGAATCTTACCCTCCCGCTCGTCCCCTCAACCCCCTCACTGAGGGATACTGGCACTTTGGGTCCAGCTGTGCAGGATTGACAGGATGCTGTGCACCTCCTACTCCCTCCCTGGATCAAGTGGGTTGGGAGAGGGCAGAGCACTGGCTTTGCTCCACCCCTCCCCTCCTTTACATTGCATTGGCCAGCACAGCTAGGGTGACCAGATGTCCCGATTTTATCGGGATTGTCCCGATATTTCCTTGTTTGTCCCGTGTCCCGACCGATGTGCGGTCGGGACACGGGACAAACAAGGAAATGCTCCAGAGCCTGGAGCCCGGAAGTGCTCGCGCCCCCCCCGCCCCAACTCTGCCCCCTCCTCCCCCATTGGCTCCCTCCCCGAATCCCCACCTCTTCCTCCTCCCTCCACAAGTGCTGGAGGGAGGCCCCGGAGACGCAGGGGGAGCGCGGGGCCGGGGTGAGTGAGAATCCAGCCTGGCCCCGAGCAGGCAGGACTCAGTCAGGCGGTAGGGAGAGTAAGGAGGCGGCCTGCGGGGCCAGGCAGCAGCTGTTCTCCCCCTACCCCAGGCAGCGGGACTTGGGAGCAGCCACTGCTGCAGCTCCCACTGCCGCAGGGGGAGGAAGCGGCCACTGGCTAAGCTCGGCGGCTGCGGCTCTGGTGCCTGGGCCCGAACCCCCCGAGCCTGTTCCCCTGCGGGACGGGGGGGGCTGGGGCCTGCTGCCCCCACTCCGGGGCTGCCGCAGGATAGCACCAGCTGGGCAGCAGCCCAGACGCGACTGGCCAGGGGCTGGGCGCAGCGTGTGCGCTGCTGGGTCCCCGCAGCAGGCCCGGGCTCGGGGGGCTCGGACCCGGGAGCCGCAGCCGCTGAGCTTGGCCATCGGCCGCTTCCTCCCCCGCGGCAGTGGAAGCTGCAGCAGCGGCTGCTCCTGAGTCCCGCTGCCCGGGGGGGGAGAACAGCCGTCGCCTGGCCCCGCGGGCAGCCCCCCTACTCTCCCTATCGCCCGACTGAGTCCTGTCTGCTCGGGGCCAGGCTGGACTCTCACTCACCCTGTCCCCGCGCTTCCCCTGCGTCTCCCGGGCCTCCCTCCAGCGCTTGTGGAGGAAGGGTGTTTTTTTGTTTGTTTGTTTTGCCCCCCCCCCCCCCCCCGCGCATCCCAATTATTTGACTTGTGTGATCTGGTCACCCTAAGCACAGCTGAGCCCATGTGTGGGGAGTAATTTATTTGCTACTGGTATAATCCAGTAACAAATACTATTTCTCTGCCCTGGAGAGAAGTGTGTGTCTGAGGCAAAATGCCTCCCTCCTGGAATCATGCAATTTGAGTTTTCCTTGCCTAACAGCACAATCAAACAGGGGTAAAGGGTGTGGGGAGAATGCAGAATGTTGCAAAGAGACAGCACTGCAATTTGACTTGAGTTCTAGGTTCGATTGCCACTGAGCTGCTATCCAGCTTTGGCAAGTCCCTTGAACCTTTTTCACCTTAGTTTTCTTATCTGTTAAATAGGAATAATGATGTCCACCTTCATAAAAGCACTTTGAGGTCTCTGGATAAAAAATGCTATTAAATGAGTGTAAAGCATTATTATTGTACACCTGCAGTTCTGTTCTATATGTGCAGAATATGCAGTTGTGTGCACAATTGCTTGTTTACATTCACTTCCTGCATTTTACATATACAATTTATGATCCCCTTTATATATACTCCCAAAATAGCAAATTTGAAGCTTGAAAGTTCAAATATTTGCCAAAAAGCACTATTTGAATTGTATTGCTTGTAATATTTGACATTCAAACTAGCACAGGCTAGTTAAATAAATCACTCAGGGCACTGACATAATACCATGTAACGTATATAGCTAACCAATATCCTGCAAATCTCGACCCGAGAATATTCACAACAAATTGTTCACAAGCTAATCATATAGAGTAGTGAATTGCCTGAAGAAATAAGCAAACCATTTTAAATAATGAATAATTTAAAAAATTTCACCAACCTATTGCAAATGTTTCTCTAACAGAAAAGGGGAAATTTGACAACTAATTCTTTATGAATTATTTACTTAGCTTTTACCTCTTGCATTGTTGTTTCTAAAAATAGGGTAGTTCTTGTATGGGTGAATCTTGTCCTTTTTGCACATGGCATACCTCTTCAGCTCACCTGTACTGAATTACTCAGTTTGAGTGATGCAATATATGGGCCATGGTTTCAGCTGTGCTACATGCAGGGCTCTCCAGTTTCTTCTGTGAAGTTAAGTGACATTAATTGCTATCTGCTAGTGAAGATCAAAGCCACTGCAAGACAAGGGAGTGTACATTGGCCCTGACAGAAGGTGAAGAAATAACACTGTAAACAAAAACATTTTGTCAATGCTTTGGTGTGTCACTTGCTAGGGAATGTTTTAGAATATATGACATTTGAATTTGTCATCCACGCCATCAGAGAATATTTGTCAGGGCTGTCCAGTGCTAATAAAGGGAGAAAAACACAAGTGAAGAAGGCATTTCTCAATGCACCTAGCAGAATTGTAGTCTCATCAGACAAGATGAAAATAAGTGTTTCCTATGTTTAAATCAGATGCATCCTGTGTATGACTGCTCACTCTAGGCTTGTACATGCACTAATGTACTGTAAGAAATCCTTTACAACTCCTACAACCTGACGTGCCCATCAAAACACTAAAATCAAAGTCCTGCACTGACTGTTGGTGAAGTATACTTGTAATAGGCACTAGGGCCCTTCAGGACTCCTGTGAAGCTTTGAGGGGTTCTGTCACTACTTACCTTGAAACCTTGGGTGCCTATGGGCTGTGCAGCTTTGGCTCAGACCCCTGACACCAGCAGTATGATCACAGCACAATAGTCTCACCTGCCTTCTGCCAGCTCAGTTACTTCTTGCAGAGTGATCACCAACAACCCTTCCATTCCTGAGTCTCCCTTGCAGTGGTACAGTCCCTCTTACTGGACGCTCACAGAAGTAACACGAGGTTTGCTGCCTCCTGAGAGCCAGTACACACAACAATTTGTTAGCTCAGCTGGCATGATGCACTCCACTCTAATACGCAGCTCTGAGATGGTTTGTAGTGAAACTAAACAAGCTTATTAAAAAAGAACATAGACTTACCAGTAAGTGATTTCAAGCAAGGATGAAAGAGGTATAGAAGGGCTACAAACAAATGAAAAACAACACACTTGCTGGTGTATCAAACCTATTTTTAATAAGAGAGCTTTGCCTGACATAGTTTCTTACTCACATCAAGTTGTCAGCATTCTCTAGCCTGTTGTAGCGGGAGGACCCATTGTTTATAGGTACAGAGTGCTGTTGTCTTTGTTTTTCTCAAGCGATGGATGCCCCAAAGTCTTCTAGCAGTTCCTTTTTTATCCCCAGGCTGTATCTTTTGTCTTCAAAGTCAGGAAGCCCTCCTGTGGGCTCAGGTTTCTGTGTCCACCAGGGAGCTAACACCAAGCTAGTTTTGCTGTATCCTGTGATTTACAATGCAAATTTATATTCCGGAAATCTCTGATGCAAATGAGTAGCCCATTGTCCCTGACTCTTGTCACACCTGGCTAAATCTGCAATTGAGCGAAAGAGGTGTTTGCCTTTTTCTGGGGAAAAAACACCCTGTTTTGCCTCCTTGGTCTGTTTACAGATCCCAAATCATATCTGAAAGTATGCATAATCTCACATACAGCATTGTTACATTCATTTCACAGTGCTATTAATGACCAGAGTGTTCTTAGTTTTCAAATTATATATTTCAAAGACACTTTTCAAATTAACATCATGACAATAGTGCATGAGGTGTTTTGAGTTGGTCAGGCTGGCTCAGACTGACTTTTTTTTTTTTACATACGAGGGAGCCCCTTGCTATCTGGCATTGGGGTGTTCTGAGGGTCACAACTCCTCACTGTTGCTGGATACTTTATAGCTATTGTTACCAAAAACACATTCTCTCATCTGTGGCTGGCTAGGATGGAGTGCAGCTTTTTATCAGTCAGATGCTGACTTGGCCACTGCGGTCCATATTGCTGAGACCTTCAGGCTAGATTATAGCAATTCATGATACCGAGGAATGAGCCCTCAAGCCATAAATAAGCTTCAACTTGTTCAGAATGCAGCATTTGGGCTCCAGCAATCCTGGTGGTTGAGAACACATCACCATAGATCTCTGCTTATTACACTGGCTCCCCATAGTATCAGGTCACATTGGTCTCCGTATTAAAACGCTATAAGGAACTGGCCCAACCTACCACCCAGGATGGTCCTTTCTCCATGATCCCATTGGAACAGCTTTGTTCCTCAGGAACCATGAAACAGTTAACCTGGACTCAGAGGGGGCGATGTGGGGGTGGGGGAATAAAACTTTCTCAACAGCTGTAGTATGGCTGCGGGAACTGTGAGTAGTAGAAGCATGCTGGCTCAGTGTGGGGGAGGAAGGATAGAAGCTAGACAGGATCCTTTTTTATATACAAGATAGTGCTTTCTACTTAAAGGGCCATAAGAATATAAATGGAATCACCACACGAGTTCTGGTTTTAGTATTTGCAGTTCTTAGTTAAATTAAATATTACCACATTTAATGAATAAGATTAATAAAAACTAAAGCTAAGTATTATTGCAAGCTCTGGTCCTTACCTGGCCTAACCTAAGTCCTGATTTGCCTCAGCCCTGGACACCAGTTTTATGGTCCCCCTACCTTGGCGCCACCTTCCTTTTGGCTTCAGTCAGTCAGATTTGTCCATCAAACCAATAACACAATGTGCCCTTTTACTCTCCAACAGCCATGAGGAAACTGGGGGTTTTCCACACCCAAAAAGAGAAAATAAAGTTGGGGGAGAGGAGGGAAAAAAATATAAGTTGATAGTTGCACTTTCCCCCTGGGAGACTGAAGTTCTGCATTTATGCTGTCATGTGGTCTGAGAGAGACTGACAGCTGTACTCCCAGGCTCTCCTAGCTCATGTCATCTCCTAGCTCATGAGAACTGCTGATCTATCTTGAGACTCTGAACTTAGAAGGGACCCAAAATGTTGGTGAACAGTTTCCCTAACTTGAGAGTGTTGAGACTTGTATTTCTGTGGCTGCAGTGGCAGGACAATGGAGGAGGCCAGCTTTTTAGTGCTTACCCTCTTCCCCAGATCTCCATATTAAGCTCCACTAAAGTGGGTTGATATGATTAAGATTGTCCCATCACAGTTGGATACAATGGAACACGATTCATGTTTTGTCCTTGAATCCACTGAGCGGTTAGAGGCTGCTGAATAAAGTATAGCAAAGCTCTCCTTTACTATACTTTCAGTTCATGTTAAAGTGTAAACTACTAGAGGCTAATACACATTCATGTCTTTCTGAATTTGAGGATAATAATTTGTTCCCCTTCAGCCAACACATCCAACTTATTGACTAGAACATCTAATGTGGGCACTTTAATAGGATACTTAAATCAGCACTTATGTGTCTAAGTGCAGACATGAGTATCCATTTTTTTGACATATTAAGTCACACTACACTGAATATTGAACTCTAAGTGTGCGGCAACAGACTCGGATAATCATAGTAGGGCTCTGAATGTTCCTTTGACGTTTCCCTAGATTGTGTTCTATTAATGTTGGCTGGGTTTGACAGGAAAACTTTGGCATTCATTTGCTTGGTTTTCCTGTAACATCTATGACTATTTTGTTTCAAGCTCAAATTCTTTGTTAGATTTTGTTTTGTTTTTCAAATATGTATTTTTTTCTTTCATGTGGAAAGAGTGCTTAAAAAATCCTTTTATGGTACATTATGACCATTCCAGCTGAAACTACATACTTATAAATATATATATATAAAAGTTACCAATGTTGGTAACTGGTTTTTAAGCAGCTTTATTTATTATAGGCAGTGCTATTCATTTGCAAGATTAAAAAAATAGCAGAGTCCTGCCAACTTTTTAATGGAACCAAATATTTGTTTATTTTATAAACTGACGTGTAATAATGATCAATACATATTTGTTTTCCTACCTACATAAATAGTGGATTTTTAAAACAAAAATCCTGATCTACAAAATTATTAATTTATGCTAGAAAAACAAACAAGGTTAGATGTAGTAATCCTCCAAAAAGCACCCTCCTCTTCTCTGTTTTGAAGATTGTGTCATAATTTCTGTATGTAATTAACTTTTCATTCCTTTTTTTTAAATTGAGGGTCTGATGCTGCCCCTCCTCCCAAAAAAGTCTCCTGGTCTCCTCTCCTCTCCTCTCGATGACTTTTTATAAGGGACATCTTTGTTACTCACTGCCTGCACTGTGTAATTGTTTAAATCAACCCATCAGTATAACATTAACATATTATTGAAATACATTCAGTATATTTGGTAGTGGATTTGAGGGCTCTTGATTGACCAAGATAAGAATTGACCTGTACTTCTCCCATTTCTTCAAACTGAACCAAAATGAGGCCTTTTCTGAATTTGATCTAACTTTGGTTAACCAATTACTTTTTTCAAAAATCTGCATGCCTCTTCTCGAGACTCTCTCTACTTAAGAATATAGGATATCCCACTTCAGATCTGACCAATGGTCTATCAAATCTTGTGTACTGCCTTTGATTCATTTTGCATGAGCAATGTGACCAGTCATTAATAGACCTGTAGGCCTGTTAATCCAGTAGGTTTTGATACTTAGAGAAGAAACTGGCCGCCAAGAAGGCAAAAGGCACAGCAAAATAATTGGTCAGTACCACTCTCAGCAGAGGAACTAATTTTTGGAACGGTCTGTGAGAGTACTAGAAAAATTCAGCATGGGAGTATCTGTGTCAATCTCCAAATAGCAAGGCCTGTGTAGCAGAAGCTGTAATGAAAAATTTCCTCTTGCTGTTCTGCCAGCATATATTCTGCCTGAGTCCCGCTTGTCCCCATGCAAACAATATCCACTCATGCTCAGTGCTTTCTACATCCATGGGAGATCTCTGCAGGATACATTCAACATTGTTGTTGTTGTTTGTGAACCCTTTACAACATGCCTGAAACTCAGCCCAAATTGGAAAGCCTGAGTAGAGTTTCATATGAATGCCCTTTATCCCTCAAATACAGGGTCAGGATTTATGGTTTCAATCAATAACTGTGTGAAACTTGGAGGTTTGGACTGTGTGTGGTGGTTTTTGGTGTGTGTGGGTTTTTGTTTTTGCTTTTTTTGCTTTGAGTTATTGGGTTTGTTGAACATGGAACTTGTATGGTGGGTACTTATGCAAACTGAAACAACAGCTTGCTTAAACTTCTGGATTTTGCACAATTGTAATCAGATCTGTACAATCACTCTGTGGGAGATTGATCATCATCTGTAGGCCTATCTTTATCTTCCAACCTTGTTGCATTTGAGAGAGCATAGCAGTTTCTGTGCTTGGCATCAGCACTGCCATCATTACCCCTCGCTAAGCAGAAACTCCAGCAGGAACACAGACTATAACAATAGCTGTGTTCCAAGGGTGCACATTTCCTGCAAATGTGCATAGCTGAGAACATTTAAAACGAGCTAGAATTCTTGGTTTATGTCTGGATCACCTCAGTGGGTCTTGCAAAAGGCTTCTTCATTCCAGAGTGTGATAGCAAGGGAACCGAAAAAGTTGGGGTTCACTCACATCTGCTTCAGCTGTCAGCTTTCTTAACTGCGGGAAGTGACCATATTAGATTCAGTACAAAAGAGCGACAGTTGCACTAGCTTTAATAGTTGAATATATGTTCATGAGACTCTTGTCCTTATCCAGCAAAGTCAAACAATACCCAGTGCCAAAGACCATTCAGGGTATACAAACTGAATGGAATTCTAACAACTCTGTGATTGATGGTATTCGTGATCAGAAAGTAGCAACTGCAGTGTACACCATTTAAAAAGACATGTTGGAGGATGCCATCCGGACATATATAGCTGTTTGAGGAATCTCTATTTCATATCCTGAAACACTTTGATTGCCTCTAAATGAATCCATGGTGCCATGCTTAGGGGTCCCACTCATCCAAATTTTGGGATTAAGGGCAAGTGAACAGAATAAGGGAAAGTCTAGACCTCATCCAGGATCTGCCTTCTTTCTTTCCTATTGACCAATGATGATGATTTAAAAAAAAATACTGTTGTGGTAAGTATGGCACAAAAGCGTAGATGGGTAGAGAAGCTGCTAGGCGTGCAGTGAATAAGCCACACGCACTGGCTTCTCACTGAGTGGCGTGTTTCCAGGAGTGGCAGCTCCCAGTTGAAAATGCAGACCTAGAAGAAAGAAGATTGCAGGCAGCATTTAACTGAAACAGTAAGCAGAGAAACTGATGTTTCTATGCTGCAACAATCTTTTCGTAATTGCATTCCTGCAGTTCCAGCAAAATGGTGCCCTGTCTCCTGGTACCACACTAACCAAGTTCAGATCTGGACCAAACCCTTTCAAGATTTGTGGATGTTTAATTCTAGTGGTTTAGACTGAGTTGTCATAAAGATGTTGGCCAGATGCGTAATTTGGATCAAATCCTGAACTTCTGCAAAGTTTGGGCTTGTTTAGAGACTAGGTTTTAGTTTGGGACTATTTCCAACTAGCATATTTTCTGCAGCATTGGCCATTCCTGTAAATTGGCCAACAAACTTTCTGAGGAAAAAGTGTTAGTGGGTCTGGAACCACTGAACTGAAATATCAAAAGGGGTAAATGTGTATTGCTGCTATTCAGCTTCCACAATGATAGGAGACAGTATAATAATTACTAGCATAAAGGAAGATTCTTTGCACTACATTTATTCAAAGAAAACTATTTGTCCTGCACTTGAGGCAATACAGCTGTGCCTACTAAATATCTTGGCTGCTCCTCTCCAGTATCTGTTGTGAAAGACTTCATTTCCGCAGGGAATGTGGTCAGAAACAGAAATCTAAAAATGTTGAAAACTCACTATGTAAAGTTAATGTATTTTCAACTACAAAATATGCTAGCCCTAATTCAGTAGGTGTTCAGTGTTTAAGATAAATTCTTGCTTGTACAAAGCAATCAGAAAATTTGGCTAAAATTAGGGCAGAATCAGGACTTTTGGGGAATTCTTTCGCATGTAATGGTTTCCAAACCTCTAAGTTCACTCATTATAGATACAGTATACAAGAAAACCCTCAAGCCCAGGTTTTCCAAACTGAATTTCTGAACCTCTGTTTAATTCACTGTGTGTGAGAGTCTCTCAGTGAGGAGGGTATTCTATTTTCCTCCAATTTTATGAAAGGTTTGCATTTCCCTAAACCTTCATAAAATGTAGGTGTCTCTGTAACGGAATTCATAGGATAAATTGTCTACTTCACATTGTTCCTTCTTATCTGTAGGTCTATCTGGCTTAGAACATGAAGCAATGAACAAAGCATGAATCCACAGTAACTGTGTAGTTGGAAGAGAAGAGATAGTAGGGAAGTAAGCAATGCTGTCTGCTGCACATGTGTGGTGCCTGAATAGCTCTTGATCTGTATGGAGATTGGATCCCAGAAACTAATGAACCAATCACAGTGTGTGTGTGATGCAATATGGAATAAAAGGCACGTGCAGCAGTCTATTTTAGAATGTGTATGTAAGATGATTAATGACTTTGTATTTTGGATGTGTAGTATGCCTATACCATTCCCTTCATGTGAGTCTGGTTAGCTCCGTGTAGTTTGATTGTATGCCAATAAAGAAACCTCAGTGATGAGTTTGGAGTCAAGCTGAGTTCTTGGGACGTGAGTGGATAAGGTGTTGGAAGCCATCCCAACTCAGGTCTCAGAGGCTACCCCAACAATATCAATAACAAACTGATATTGAATCATGACTGCACCATCCTGGTATTATAATAGAAGTAATTTGTCATGCCAATTGTTTGCCTTACACTGCTTGCCTCGAGAGAGGAACGTACTGTGATGGAGCAACTGTGGGACCGTGTTCCCAAGTAGTGGAAGGAAAGGGCTGGAAAACTATGACATGGCAACAGTAACCTTCTGGACCCTAATCCTTTGGCCTCTTTTTCTCTGGCTTTAACCATGATTTTGATCTCCTTTCCTCTAAGTAGCAGAAGGGAGAATTTGAGCAAAAGTTACTTAATCAGAATTGAAAAATAAAAATACAGTAAAACAGTAACATGTTCATTCAGTGACTGTTTCCAATGTACTGCATGATAAATTAACCTAAATTGCTCTCTGCAAACCTTCCTTGCAAGCACTTATATTTGACAGTGTGGCACTGTGTGAACATCTAAGACTGAGCTCTTAAGAGAGAGAACCTCTTTCTTAGGCCACAGGAAATAGTTCATACTGCCTTTTCATTCCAAACAAGATGATCTCATCAAGGTAGGATGTTCCCCTGCAGGATATTACAGCACTGTAGCCTTTACAAATTTGTGGCTAAAATGTTCTCCTTAGAATACCTTTTTAATTCACGTAGCTTACATAAATATTTGACTTATACTGATGCTACTATTAATCTGTTTAGAATGCTGCTGGACTATTTACATATAGAGGAAAGCCATAAGCCTACTTGTCCAAATAGTTTAAAGCAAGAGAGATGCTGCTTTTTAGCACCTTGCATAAATATTTGTAAAACCTATAAATCCTAGATAACCTTGTCTCCCTTTCAAGATATTTACTACTTCCTAAAACCTTTCTCCAAAATGTCCTTCTTTATTTTTTGTTACTCATTAGAAGAGCTTGACCTTCACTGTGAAATGTATTTGCACGTCCTTGATGACTCTGAGCAGTACTGTGATTTATGAATTCTTACAATTTCTGTCCACCTGATGCTATGCAGGTGACCCAGTCTAAGATCTGTTTTCAAAACCCCCTACTGTATGAAACAAAGCCAACGCTCGACCAGCAAATCACAGCAACTCAGGACAAATGAATAAATTGTGTCCTCAGTCTACACATAATCTATGTGGTCTAGCTTACAATATATAGAAATATGAACCCATCTTTACTTTTGTGTTTTGCTGTGATAACAAGCTGTATTATATAACATTTAAAAATCTAGCATTTCTACAGTATAGTGGAGACTTATTCTGGCTGAAATATTTAAAGAAGTTGCATTTTATTTAGCTGAAATGTATATGAAATAGGTTAGTTTTTTTAGAATGAAATGTCATGATTTTACTTGTCAGATGTTGTGTTGTCTACAGTGTGACATGTATACAATTTCATAACAAAATCTATAGCGAGTTTCTGTTTTTGCTGGCCAGGTTCCAAAAGGATTTTGCTAGGTTGTTCTATTAAACTACATAGCTCAATGCACCCAGGGTTAAAGGTAAAATTCCTAAAGGGACTTTAATGATGCCAGGATTTCACCCCTAGTTCTATTAAGAAAACGTTAGTACCAACTCCATAGTTCAATTTTTGTCAGTGAAAATAAGGTTTAAATCCCATTGTTAGACACACACATTAATTTTGATCACCATCAAAAGTACACCACTTATTCTTCTGCTTATTCCTAGGGTAGAGATTGAGGGCCAGATTCTCTGCTAGCATAACTCTGACTTCAGTAGAGTTATACAGGCAGACAAGGTTTTGTGAAGTCAGATTTTTAAAGTTTAGCGCAGGTCTGTAATGTCTTTGGGGATCCCTCTCACTTACAAATGACTTGGTTTCAACAACTCAAGCTTCAAGCAGAGAGATTGCAGGTCTAAACAAATTTAACCCATCAGGTAGTTTTTTCAACTGTGTGTGTATATTTAAGTTATTAGAACTATTCTTTATTAATGTCTCTGTCACAGACACTGACATAGAAAATATTAGCCAGAATGGAAGCTGATGTAGAAAATGACACAAAGCATTGATGTGTAGATTATCATACATAGGCTCTTTTTCCAGTCTGGGGCAGCTCTTAAGAAGAGTTCCAGAAGAAGGCGCCCGCCCAACAAAGCTCCAAGTTCCTTAGAATCAGGAGGTGAAATCCTGGCCCCATTGAAGTGGGAGTTTTGCCATTGACTTCAGTGGGTCCAGAATTTCATCTAGGTTCTCAACTCCACAGGGCAGGCACTTTTCCCAGCAACACATTGGTGTACAAGAGGGGACCCTTGTTGCTGTGGATCTCCTCAAATCCACTGCTCACCCTAGAGTGAAGAGCCTAATGCCACACAACAAAAATTATGTGCCCGGTGCATAAAGTTTTCTAGGCAAACTACTACTAGCCTGACATAGCAGAAAACATTATTTGCCAAGCACATAGTTTGCTGTGCCAACTTGACTTACACTTTGTGGGCTCCTTATATTATTTATTAAAAAAGAAAAAAGGTAATTCTGCACACAGGCTTTGCTAATTTAAAGTTAAGGTGGCTAAAATAATTAATGTGATTTGATATGTGAGGTTCTGACTGGAACAGTCTCCTAACAGGAGTTGTGGTGGTAAACAATTAGTTTTGAGAGAGAACTGGACAAATTTGAATAGGATTATAGGGTTGCTTGTGATGGAGGGGGGCAGAGCTCAGCAGCCTTGGGAGTCCATTTCAGCTTGTCTTATGTCTCAGTACTTCAGCTGCTCACCTGAGTTGGGGAGGGATAGTCTCTCTACTCCCCCACCTCACCCCCCCAATGTATTCTGCTTTGGTTTTTGGTTTTGTCTCCTTCTGAAGTATTAGGATGGCCACGGCTGGAAATGAGACACTGGATGGGATGAACAGTGTTCTGAAGTGGTACAGGCAATACTCTTTCTCGGGTGTTTGGCTGGCTGGTTCTTGCTCACATGCTCCAAGTGTAAATGATTGCCATATGTGGGGTTGGGAAGGAATCTTTCACCTGGTCAGGTTGGCAGTGACCTGGGGTTTTTTGCATTCTTCTGCAGGATGGGGCCCAGGTCACTTGCCAGGATTATCTAGATAGAACTCGGTTAAAATGTTTCCTGGCTTTGCAGTGTCGTCATAGGTGTGCGCACGGGGTGTGCCATGTGTGCCCAGGCATACCCTAATGCAGGGCAAATGGCTCCACTCCCCGGCACGGCAAGCCATGGGGTCCGCGCTCCTGGGCCGGAGCGCCCGGCCGAACACAGCAAGCCGCCGGCCCCTCCCCCGCCTTCCCCGTTCCCCTGGAGCCATGTTGCCACACGTGCAGCGTTCTGGGGGCAGGGCTGTGCACTCCTGCGGGGCAGCGTTTCGCTCCACAGTGAGGCAGACATGCTCCCCGCTCCCCTGGAGCTATGCCACCGCGCGCAGCGCTCTGGGGGCCGGGGCTGCGCGGGGAGTCAGACACTCTCCCCCATTCCCATGCCGCTGCGCTCTGGGGGCCGGGGCCGCGTGCTCCCACAGGGCAGTGTTTGGCTCCTTGGGGAGGCTAGGAGCCACATCTCATGGTAAGGGGTCCGGGCCAGGGGGGTTGGATAAGGGGTGGTGGCAGTCAGGGGACAGGGTGGGTTGGATGGGGGTGGGATCCCGGAGTGGTGATTAGGGGCAGGGGTCTCTGGAGGGGGCAGTCAGGGAGCAGGGGGGATTGGATGGGGCATGGGAGTCCCGGGGTCTCTTGGCAGGTGGTTAGGGGTCAGGGCAGTCAGGGGACAGGGAGCAAGGAGGGTCCTGGGGGGGGCAGTTAGTGCGGGAGGGGTCTCTGGAGGGGGTGGTCAGGGGACAAGGAGCTGGGGAGCGTGGGTGAGTCAGGAGTTCTGGAGGGGGCTGTCAGAAGTCAGGGATGTGGAGAAGGGTTGGGAGAGGCAGGGAGCGGGGGGGTTGTATGGGTCGGGAGTTCTGGGGGTCCTGTCAGGGGGTGGGGAGCAGTTGGATAGGCGTGGGAGTCCCGGGGGGGTCTGTCTGACGGCGGGGGTGTGGATAAGGATCAGGGGTAGTCAGGGGACAGGTAGAGGGTAGGGTTCTAGGGGGGCAGTCAGGGGACAAGCAGCAGGGAGGCTTAGGTAGGGGGTGGAGTCCTGGTGGGGCAATCAGGGGCAGGGGTCCCAGGACGGGGTAGTCAGGGGGCGGGAAGTAGGAGGGAGCGGATGGGGGTGGGACTAGGGCGGGGCTCCCTGGGTGCATACCCTAATGAAATGGGCTGTGCACGCCTATGAGTGTAGTCGGGTACCAGTGCATCTTGGTCCTTCCTATTCTCTGCTGGTGGCACACAACAGTTAGTCTCCTGAGTGCTGTAGTACTTGGGTTTAATTTTGGTCATTGGGTTTAGTGTACAGGTCTAATGTGTTGGTTGTCTGTGATATACCAGAGGCCGGACTAGATGATCTGGTGGTCCCTTCCAGGGGAGCCTTCAGAAATTTTTCCCATGGTCTGTACCGGCAATCCCTATGAAGCCATCCCTGCTGCAGCTGCTGGCCTCATTGCCTCCCCTGCAGAGTCCATGCCATGCTCAGCCCCTGCTTTCCAGCACAGCTTACCCAAGTGCAGAGTCACTCCCTATCCCTGAGAGATGACATGGGCTGCTGAAAACAGGGTGAGGCCAGCCAGGCCCCAGAGGGTGAGATCCGGGATCTGGCTCATGAAGTAGCAAGGAGGAGCAGCACGGGCTGCCACACTGCCCACTCAGGTTTAGTCCAGTGGCCCCTCCATCATGATGGAGCTGTGGATCCAAAACTGAGTGAGTGATGTGACCCCTGTAACTCCGGTTTCGCCTTATAGCCTCTCTGAGGCCAAACCTGAGCAGCAGTGTAACCCCATGCATTAGGTCACAACGCTACTCACTCAGTTTTGGCCCCACCAGCCCTTGTTGTGATGGAGGGCCAGCAGGGCCAAACCTGAGTGGCCAGTGGGGAGGCCCGCATTGCTGCTCCTCACTGCTGCCAGGAGTATGCACTATGCGTAATGCATGTGTGGTTTAGAGTGCTAGAGGTCCTTTCTGGCCTTAAACGCTGACTCTGTTGGGTGCTCAGGATTTGGTCCAACGGGTGAATATAGCTGAACCACTTGGTAATAGCGACCATAATGTAATTAAATTTAACATACTGGGGGGGATGAAGAGAATACCAAAGAAACTCACCACAGTAGCATTTCACTTCAAAAAGGGGGAACTACACAAAAAAGAGGAGGCTAGTTAAACAGAAATTTAAAAGGAACAGTTACAAGAGTAAAATAACTGCAAGCTGCATGGAAATTTTTTTAAAAACACCATAATAGAGGCTTAAATTAACTGTATATCCTAAGTGTGTTTTAAAACACACACACACACACACACACACACACACACACACACACAAATTGAGGACCAAAATAAGCCCAACTCTAACTAAACAGAGAAGGGGCAGTTAGAGGCAAAAAGGCATCTTTTAAAAATTGGAAGTCAAATCCTAGCAAGGAAAATAGAAAGGAGCATAAACTCTGGCAAGTTAAGTGTAAAAGTATAATGAGAGAGCAAAAAAGAATTTGAAAAGCATCTAGCAAAAGACAGAAACTAGTAACAAAAATTTGTAAGGTACATCAGAAGCAGGAATGCTGCCAAACAATCAGTAGGGCCAGTGGACAATCAAGGTGCTAAAGAAGCATTTGAGGAAGAGCGAGCCGTTGCAGAAAAACTAAATGAATTATTTGCATTCATCTTCGCTACAGAGGGAGGTTCCCACACCTGAGCCATTCTTTTCAGTCCCAGACTGAGATGTCAATAGAGACGTTTTTGGAATAAATTCATAAATTAAACAGTAATAAGTCACCAGGACCAGATGGTATTCACCCAAGAGATTTGAAGAAACTCAAATATGAAATTGCAGAACTCCCAACTGTGGTATGTGGCTTAAATCAGCCTCTGTACCAAATGACAATTACAGCCAATAAGCCTAACTTCAGAACAAGGGAAATTGGTTGAAACTATAGTAAAGAACAGAATAGTCAGACCTATAGATAGGGCCCTACCAAATTCACGGTTCATCTTTATAAATTTCAAATCATAACATTTAAAAATACTGAATTTCACAGTTTCAGATATTTAAAACTTAAATTACACGGTTTGTTGTAACAAAACGCGAATATGTATTTTAAAATGGCAAAATATTAACATGTAAAGCCCTTCACTTAGCATTTCTTCAACTAGGAGTCCTGGCCAAAAAGGGGGTCACAAATCTATTTTAGGGGGAGTCACGGTATTGTGACCCTTCTTCCGCACTGTCTTCAAGCTGGGTGTCCAGAGAGCAGTGGCTGCTAGTCAGGTGTCCAGTTCTGAAGGCGGCACCACCGCTGCCAGCAGCACAGAAGTAAGTGGCCCCCCCCCTACAATAGCCTTGTAACCCCCTTTTGGGTCGGGACCCCCAATTTGAGAAATGCTGCATACTTTTACCCTATAGTGTAGAATTAAAGTACACACAAGACCAGATTTCACAGAGCAGACCAGATTTCAGTCTGTGACATGTTTTTCACAGCTGTGAATTTGGTGCCCAACATATAGATGAATACTATGTTGGGGAAGAGTCCATGTGGCTTTTGTAAAGTGAAATCATGACTCACCAATATATTAAAATTCTTTGAGGGAGTTTACAAACATGTGGACAAGGATGATCCAGTGGATATAGTGTACTGGGACTTTTAGAAAGCCTTTGACAAGGTCCATCACCAAAGGCTCTTAAGCAAAGTAAGGAGTCCCGGGGTAAGAGGAAAGGTCTTCTCATGGATCAGTAACTGATTAAAAGATAGGAAACACAAGGTAGGAATCAATAATCAGTTTTCACAGTGGCGAGAGGTAAATAGTGGTGTCCTCCAAGGGTCTGTACTGAGACCAGTGTTGTTAAACGTATTCATAAATGATTTGGAAAAAAGGTAAACAGTGAGGTGACAAAGTTTGCAGATGATACTAAATTACTCAAGATAGTTAAGTCCAAAGCAGACTGCAAAGAGTTAGAAAGGGATCTCATAAAACTGGGAGACTGGGCAAGAAAATGGCAGATGAACTTCAGTATTGATTAATATATAGTGGAAAAAATAATCCTAACTGTACATAATAAATGATGGGGTCTGAATTAGCTGTTACCACTCAAGAAAGAGACCTTGGAGTCTTTGTGGATAGTTTTTTTTTATTCATAGATTCATAGATTCTAGGACTGGAAGGGACCTCGAGAGGTCATCGAGTCCAGTCCCCTGCCCGCATGGCAGGACCAAATACTGTCTAGACCATCCCTGATAGACATTTATCTAACCTACTCTTAAATATCTCCAGAGATGGAGATTCCACAACCTCCCTAGGCAATTTATTCCAGTGTTTAACCACCCTGACAGTTAGGAACTTTTTCCTAATGTCCAACCTAGACCTCCCTTGCTGCAGTTTAAACCCATTGCTTCTGGTTCTATCCTTAGAGGCTAAGGTGAACAAGTTTTCTCCCTCCTCCTTATGACACCCTTTTAGATACCTGAAAACTGTTATCATGTCCCCTCTCAGTCTTCTCTTTTCCAAACTAAACAAACCCAATTCTTTCAGCCTTCCTTCATAGGTCATGTTCTCTAGACCTTTAATCATTCTTGTTGCTCTTCTCTGGACCCTTTCCAATTTCTCCACATCTTTTTTAAAATGCGGCACCCAGAACTGGACACAATACTCCAGCTGAGGCCTAACCAGAGCAGAGTAGAGCGGAAGAATGACTTCTCGTGTCTTGCTCACCACACACCTGTTAATACATCCCAGGATCATGTTTGCTTTTTTTGCAACAGCATCACACTGTTGACTCATATTTAGCTTGTGGTCCACTATAACCCCTAGATCCCTTTCTGCCGTACTCCTTCCTAGACAGTCTCTTCCCATTCTGTATGTGTGAAACTGATTTTTCCTTCCTAAGTGGAGCACTTTGCATTTGTCTTTGTTAAACTTCACCCTGTTTAATTCAGACCATTTCTCCAATTTGTCCAGATCATTTTGAATTATGACCCTGTCCTCCAAAGCAGTTGCAATCCCTCCCAGTTTGGTATCATCCGCAAACTTAATAAGCGTACTTTCTATGCCAATATCTAAGTCGTTGATGAAGATATTGAACAGAGCCGGTCCCAAAACAGACCCCTGCGGTACCCCACTCGTTACGCCTTTCCAGCAGGATTGGGAACCATTAATAACAACTCTCTGAGTACGGTTATCCAGCCAGTTATGCACCCACCTTATAGTAGCCCCATCTAAATTGTATTTGCGCAGTTTATCGATAAGAATATCATGTGAGACTGTATCAAATGCCTTACTAAAGTCTAGGTATACCAAATCCACAGCTTCTCCCTTATCCACAAGACTCGTTATCCTATCGAAGAAAGCTATCAGATTGGTTTGACATGATTTGTTCTTCACAAATCCATGCTGGCTGTTCCCTATCACCTTACCACCTTCCAAGTGTTTGCAGATGATTTCCTTAATTACTTGCTCCATTATCTTCCCTGGCACAGAAGTTAAACTAACTGGTCTGTAGTTTCCTGGGTTGTTTTTATTTCCCTTTTTATAGATGGGCACTATATTTGCCCTTTTCCAGTATTCTGGAATCTCTCCCGTCTCCCATGATTTTCCAAAGATAATAGCTAGAGGCTCAGATACCTCCTCTATTAGCTCCTTGAGTATTCTAGGATGCATTTCATCAGGCCCGGGTGACTTGCAGGCATCTAACTTCTCTAAGTGATTTTTAACTTGTTCTTTTTTTATTTTATCTGCTAAACCTACCCCCTTCCCATTAGCATTCACTATGTTAGGCATTCCTTCAGACTTCTCGGTGAAGACCGAAACGAAGAAGTCATTAAGCATCTCTGCCATTTCCAAGTTTCCTGTTACTGTTTCTCCCTCTTCACTAAGCAGTGGGCCTATCCTGTCTTTGGTCTTCCTCTTGCTTCTAATGTATTGATAAAAAGTCTTCTTGTTTCCTTTTATTCCTGTAGCTAGTTTGAGCTCATTTTGTGCCTTTGCCTTTCTAATCTTGCCCCTGCATTCCTGTGTTGTTTGCCTATATTCATCCTTTGTAATCTGTCCTAGTTTCCATTTTTTATATGACTCCTTTTTATTTTTTAGATCGTGCAAGATCTCGTGGTTAAGTCAAGGTGGTCTTTTGCCACATTTTCTATCTTTCCTAACCAGCGGAATAGCTTGCTTTTGGGCCCTTAATAGTGTCCTATTGAAAACATCTGCTCAATGTGCAGCAGCAGTTAAAAAAGCTATCAGAATGTTAGGAACCATTAGGAAAGGGATAGAAAATAAGACAATATAATGTCACTATATAAATGCATACTATGCACATACCTTGAATACTGCATGCGGTTCTGGTTGTCTAATCTGAAAAAAAAAAGATGTATTAGAATTGGAAAAAGTATAGAGAAGGGCAACAAAAATGATTAGGGCTATGAAATAGCTTCAATATGAGGAAAGATTAAAAAGACTGGAACTGTTCATCTTGGAAAAGAGATGACTAAAGGGGGATATGATAGAGGTCTATAAAATCATGAATGGAATGGAGTAAGTGAATAGGGAAATGTTGTTTACACTTTCACATAACACAAGAATCAGGAGTCACCCAATGAAAGCAATCGGCAGCAGGCTTAAAACAAATGTAAGGAAGCACTACTTCACATGCTGCACAGTCCACCTGTGGAACTCATTGCCCCAGGATGTTGTAAAGGCCAGAAGTATAACTGGATTAAAAAAGGTTAATGGGGTGGATAGATCCATCTATGTCTATTAGCCAAGATAATCAGGAATGCAGTCCTGTGCTCTAGCTGTCCATCAGTCTCTGAATGCCAGAAGCTGGGACTGGATGATGGGATGGATCACTTGATAAATTGCCCTGTTCTGTTCACTTCCTCTGAAGCATCTGGCACCAGCTGCTATCGGAAGATGGACCATTGGTCGAACCCAGTATGGCCATTCTTATGTTCTCAGCACATTTGAAAATCAGGCAGGTGCCTAAGTATGGATTTGGGAGTGTAACTTTAGGCTACTATGTTTTAAAATCCTGGCTTACAGTATCACCATTACAAAACCCTAAGCACGAAAAAACTGTCAAGGTAATTTACATAAATATTGTATTAGCCTTACAGTTCATACATTCAGCTGATATTACGGACATGTGCAAACTTGCCTTATACATTTCAATAACCTTAACTGTGTCCCTGTTTCCATGTATTTGTGAACTTCTTGAACAAATGGGAGGAATAGAGGATGGAAATGAGGTTATCAGCATCAGAGGCAGAAGGTTGGTGGAGGGTGAGGCACTTATCAGAAAGGAAGAGTAGGGATGAAGGTGGGGCCTGGATTAAGGGAAATGTCACCAGCAGTGAAGAGAAGGAGCAGGAAGTTGGGGATGAGTGAGTTTTAGGGAAGTGAGGGAGAAGGGGGCAGAGCAGAGGAATCTGTGGGTGAGCAAAATATGATAGAGCTCCAGGGAGAGAGATGTAAGAAGGAGGTTGTGAGGAAGATAACAAAGAACATGGTAAACTCTGAGGAAAATTTCTTTTGGAGTAACTAATCCAATCACATTACACCATAAACCTAGCAACATCAGAGAGATTGATGTTGTTAATTCCAAAGATGATCCAGACTGGTTCAAAGTAATTTCCAGACTACACAGGTCTGCTCTGGGAATCCCAATACCTTCCCCAAGATCTGTGCACCTACCTTTTTTTTTTTTTTTTTTTTTTTTTTAAGGAGGAATTCTTCCTAAGTGCCATGTGTCCAGTGAATTAATCCTTATACAGAGAGGAGAGAAGATGAAAGGTCTGGTTTTCCTTATGAGATATGATGAGCTGACATGAGAGAGAGAGAGAGAGGAGGAAACAATGAAGCATGAGATTCAGTTCTACATAGCTAGCAAATCTGCTAAACATGCATGTATTTATACGCTGTGGATAATCCTGTCCATATAAATACGTTAATAATTTCTTTCCAGTCTACTCTTTCATGCACAGAAGCTCTGCTTAACTTTCAGGGGTGTTTAATTACAGTACAAGGATTAAAAAGTGATTTGTTCTGTAGCTGTTTCTCTGTAAAGTAAATGCTCACAAAATGTCTATAAATCCTACTGAATATAAAGCAGAACCAGTTGTAGCCCTGCTCCAGGAAGCCTGCCAGATCCTTCTCTCTTCTGAGTTGTCTCTGAGGCAGGAAAGCTAAACATGTATTCCAGTTTGTCAAACTTCCCAAAGTGCTGCTATGTATTTTGTTGCATAATAATATCATGTTTAAACCATTCTCAGCCACTGGTGTGTGAAGAGGGGAAAGGAAAAATGTTCTGGGTAAGAGTAATGGAGAAATAATACTTTCTATTGGGAACATATACCCAGACTTTTAGTATACAGGCCACCATGTTTAAACTTGGGTGCCTACAGTTAGTTAAATAAAAATGGCCTGATTTTCAGAGGGATTATGAGTATCTACACTATACTTAGTGTAGTGGGAGCACTGAAGTTAATGGAAGGTACAGATATTCATTGCCTCTAAAATTCAGGTTCCTTATGCAGTTACCTCAATTTGGATGTCTAACTTTAGGCAGCCAAGTTTGAAAATGTTGGACTTAGTCTACCAGCAATGGAAACATTCACTGTGCCTCTTGAACTGCTGCTACTTTCCTTATAAAGTATCAGTACCCAGTCACTGCAGTGATGAGAGTCCATACAAAACCTTAAGTTAGTTGGAAAGTTAAAAATTACTTTGTACAGCAGCCTTCAGTACTCCATTTGTGATCATGGCTACCAAATAGTTTAATGGGATGCTGTCAAGATATAAAACAATATTTTAAACTACTTTCATCCAAGACCAGAAGGAGACCATTGCGATCATCCAGTCTGACCTCCTGTAAAACACGGGCTCCACAGAGCTTCCCCAAAATGATTCCTTTTGAATTGGAGTATATCTGGGGGATGGGAGGAGAGGAATCTAATCTTGATTTTAAAATTGCTAGTTTTGGACACTCCACCTTAACCCTTGTAGTTAGTTTCAATGGTTAATTACCCTCACCTTATTTCCAGTCTGAATTTGTCTAGCTTCACCTTCCATCGGTTGGATTGTGATAACTTTCTCTGATAGATTGAAGAGTCCATTATCAAATATTTGCTCCCCCTGAAGATGCTTATAGACTGGGATCAGATCATTTCTTAACCTTCTCTTTGTTAGACTCAAACAGCTCGATCTACTTAGTTTATCACTATGAGGCATGTTTTCTAATTCTTTAATCACTCTCATGTCTGTCTCTAAACTTTCTCTAATTTATCAACATCCTTCTGGAATCATGGGCACCTGAATTGGATACGCTACTCCAGCAATGGTCAGCCCAGGACTGAATACAGAGGGTAAAATATAACCTCTACTTCTGCTCAAGATTTCCCTCTTCATGCGTTTAAGGAACACCTCAGCCTTTTTGACTATAGTGTCAAACTGAAGGCTCGTGTTCAGCTGATTATCCACCACAAACCCTAAATCTCTTTGTCACTGGTTCCCAGAACACAGCCCCCTTATCCTGTAAGTACGGCTTACATTCTTTATTCCTAGATGTATATATTTACATTTAGCCATATTAAAAGGCATATTGTTTGCTTGCACCCTTCTTTCCAAGCAATCCAGATTGCTCTGTATCTGTAGGGTGAGCAGATAGCAAGTATAAAAAATTGGGACTGGGGTGGGAGGTAATAGGTGCCCATATAAGAAAAAGCCCCCCAAATTGGGACTGTCCCTATAAAATCGGGACACCTGGTCACCCTATCTATCTGTGACTTGTCCTCTTCATTATTTATCACTCCCCTAATCTTTGTGTCTTCTGCAATCTTTGTCAGTGATAACTTTACATTTTCTTCTGGGTCATTGATAAAAATGTTAAATAGCACAGGGCCAAGAACAGCTCCCTGTGGAACACCACTAAAATTATACCTGCTCGATGATGAATCTCATTCACAATTACATTTTGAGACCTATAGTTTTTAATCCAATTAATGTGGGACATGTTCATTTTGTAGGTCTAGATTTTTGTGGTACCAAGTCAAATGCCTTACAGAAGTCTTAAGTATATTACATCAAAACCATTACCTTTATCAACCAAACTTGTAATCTCATTTAAAAAAAATCAAGTTAAACAGTATCTGTTTGCTATGAACCCAGGTTGATTGTCCTTAATTATATTACTCTCCTTTAGTTCTTTATTAACTGAGTCCCATATCAGCAGCTCCGTTATGTTGCCTGGGATCAATGTCAGACTGATAGGCCTGGGTGGTCCCATTTACCTTTTTTAAGTATTGGCACAACATTTAAAAAAATTCTTTCGATTTTAACAATATTAAAAAATCTACCTTAACTTTCACCCTTTAGGATATTAATTTTGGATTACATTAACATGGATAGGAAAATGGACCCGCTTCGTCCTGCAATGCTGCAAACCCAAACCCAGGGCAGCACTGTGCTAGTAAAGGCATTTGAAGGAAGTGAAACTAATCAAACTGAAAACAAAACAATGTATAAATTACAAATGTTTTAACTGAAATATTTTTTAAAAACATGAAATTATCTTAGTCTGCTCAGTAAAACCTGTTTTCCCTATCCTCAGAAAATAAACAAGAATAGGCAAATAGTTTATTTTACGCTTTGGTAATGTATTTGTATGCAAGTTTCAGGTTGGCAGAAACTTTACCATCAACCTATAAAACAGGGTTCATTAGGAAGTTTTAGGACTAGATTATGACTGGGACTACATACCCATGTAAGTGAATAGGAGGGAGTCAGGACTCGTCCTTTTACCCCTTGGGCAAGCTATTTGGACCTTGGGTCGAAGATGTAGAAGTTTCACCTTCCCTATAGCACATGAGCAGGGAGATGCAAAGAATAGGCTGAGTGTTGCCGCCTCTCCCGCAATGCACTGGCCAGTGGTGGCCAGCGAGCAACAAATTATTGCTCTCTCCCAGCAGTTCAGAGCAAAAGAGAATCGGGGGAACTGTGCCTGAGATGGCTATATCTGAGTCCCAGTGCCTCCCGGTGCTTAGATTGCGCCTTTGGGTACAGCCTTATCTTTTAACTACAGCAGCATGAACCAAACCAGTGTAATTAAGATGAGGAAGAAAGTCCCATCAGCAAAAATGTTACCTTGATACATCAAATTGTACAAACCAATTTTAACAGCCTATCGTGGGAGCCAACCTGACCCTGTAGTATCCTAAAACTGAATAGAAAGATGTTGTATTGAATTCAGCATATGATCAAATCAGCTATGTGCTGATCAACAATAGTGTGTGTGATTCCTTACACTATCACCTGGCCATTATTGGATCTGTCAATTAGTTAACTGTATGCTGCTATTGAACGGCAAAAGGACAGTATGTACTAGGGTCCATAAACCTAAGATGAGAAATATAGACTAAGACGATATACAACCACAAGGGGATGAGTCCATCAATGATGTTTTAGAAGTAGGTAAAATTTTCAAAGATATGCAGGAATGATTTTAGCTTCTTGCCATATGTTAACTCAAAAAAAAAATAGTAGTTATCCGTCCAGTGATGAATGTGTAATGAGAGACTTGACAGTCCCAAAAAGGGAGGAGAGAAGATGACAGGGAGAGAGAAATTAGGGATGGGTGAATATGGTGGAACTGGAGGCTTTCCAGATGAGCTGAACTGTTTCTGGATTTGCAACAATCGTTAGAGTTTGCAACGCCTTTTCCTGTAATTTAAACCCATGTTTTTTTCATGGATTATTCAATTTAAGAAATGGCTTTCAAGCTAAAGGGAAGTGTGTGCTATGTCTTAAGAGTAGAGCTAAAGGATATATAGGTGAGCTTATTGCATTTATTTTTTTCATTAGAATTTTTCTTTGTTTAAACAGTTTCTCTGAATTGGGGCATGATGCTTCTAATATTTGAATTAGGATTTAATCTCAAACCCACGGTGGTTTGAGTGGGTTGATTAGGCAAACAAAGTGTGGCCTTTTTCCTATCAAGAGCATCAGTGAGCTTACTTGTGTGGGATGTAGTGCAATTCTGAGCTTCATGAAAGCACAGGCAGGAAGCATGTACGGAAACGGATATCTTCAAGGATGAACAAGTATTTTTAAATAAAATAAGAATTTCTGAGCTATTTCCTGGGTATGACTTTCTAGTAAAAAATTATGTAATTATGTCAGAACCCAAGAGAAGAGAAAATGAAGTCTAACCTGTGTCAATAATGGGTTGAGGAGCCTGAAGAAAAAAGTCAGTGTTTAAATTAGAATTTTATAATCAAAATATTTTGAGTTATTTTTATGATAGTTAAACCATTATTAAAGCAGGAAGGGAAGACTATTTTACACTCTCCCCCACTGAATTCTCATATTGTCGCTAAGGCCAATCACATTGATTTTTGTTTGGCAAGATGGCTGCCCTCACCTCACCCAAATGCTGAGAAATGCCATTTTAATTTAAAAATGTATTCATGGTGACAAGTGCTGTGAACTTTCATACTGCGTGGCAAAGCAGACTGGGCAGTCTTCCTTCCACCAGAACAAATAAATCTTCTGGTTTGACAAAATAACTTAATGCCAATACCACTGGCATGAAAACAACCATCTGCAACTGATCTGAAACCAGTTTGTAAGGAAATTGGCCCAAATGGCTGGTTAGCAGCCTTCGAGCAAGAAGGAAAAGTGGTGAAAATTTGTTAAAAGAGGAGGAAAAAAATAGGACCTTGAGATACAAGGCTTGAAATTCAACTAGTGGTGTTTTTTTAATTCCTTCATAGGGTAGCAAGATCTATTCAATTTGCTTTCATGTTTGTTTGAATTTCCACTTCTTAGTGTTTTCCACTTGTTACCTCTGGTAACCAGATTCCTTACTGAGTGCCGTTTAGACTCCCTTTGTATTTTCTCCACTAGTTCTACTTCCTCTTCCTTTATTTTCCTAAGCACTTCCAGAAATTAGCCACCAGGTGTCGCAAGTACTCATGCAGTGCCAATATCCCACTACTGAAAAGAGAATTCCATAAAATTTGCTCTATAGTGCCAGATTGCATTTGCCCTTAAATGATTTTGTAACCCACCTTCTTTATATGCAGCATTTGACTTTGTCCCTCCAGGAGAGGGAAGAGAAGCAGTGGGGAGGAGACATGTCTGTGTCTTTGCACATGTGCAGACAGCAGGGCGGAGTAACTCAGAAAGACACAGAAGCCACCAGATATTGCCAGTACCTGTTCTGAGGCTGTGTAGAAAGTTTTCGTTGTGGGGGAACCCCAACTGGTAGCTCTTCATATCCTAGTCACCCTCTGAGAGCTGAGCTAATCCGAGAACAAGGCAGTATGGGAGGATATAAATAAAGACGTTAAAAACAGCTCTGTGCACTCAGTGGCCGATTGATGCAGGACCAAGCATTGTGTTTGCTGTGAACACAATCCCTGTACTAATCTGGATACAGGTTACAGATGTCTGTTTCATCAGTAGTTGAGAGGACCACTCAGCTAACTGTGGAGATCCCAGACAATGTGTTTGCTGACATTCTGAAGTGTTTTGAAAGGGTGGGATGCTGCCATTTCTCAAGCTCTAAAGAGTCCAGGTGTCACCCTCTCCATAGTATGCTGACTATGTATAAAGACTCAGAAATCATCTCTGAGAGAAGATCAGAGGGGAATGTATGTTGATGTATGTGCTGAAGTATAGAACTTTATGTTGAAACCTTATATTTGAATGTCTGTAACAGAAACAAAAGGGCAAGTTTGTATAAGAACACCAGTAAATTTACTATCTGAGAGCTTTTATTTAAAAGATATTCATCATTTTCCAGGCACAATTTACAATATTTTATACTATTGACAAGGTGTTTTGTGTTCATTAAACATTTGTTTTACGAAGAAAGTGTATGTTGCTCCCTCTTTGAAATTGACTGGGAAGATTAACGTTTATTAGGGTTTTACATACAATAACCCTGATTTTTAACCGTGTGCTGCTTCCTGAAGAGTCCTGCAAAGGCAGAACTCTGGCCTGTGCTTCCACAAGAGTTAAGCTGAGGTGCTGGAAAAAAGGGAGTGTAATACATTGCTGTCAAAAATATTCTGCATATTCTCCCTCCTGCCCACCCACCCCCCACTTACATATGCACTATAGTGAGAGCAGATGTAAGGAGCCTTCATCACTCCTGCATAGGGGTTGGGAAGAATTGTAGCCCCCCCATAGTCTCTCAGGCAGAATGGCTCCCAGTGTTTCCACAAGGACAGTGAACTATGGTCTGGGCCTAAATGGCTCAAAACTATCCATAAAGAGTAGGAGGGAGAGAGGTAGAAAATAAGCCATCGTTGTTCTAGTGAAGAATAAAAGTTCTCTCTTACTCATCATCTTTCACAAATAGCTTTGGGTGAACCTTTGAAGTGGTCTCAGGTATAAAGCATCCTTCCTAAGCAGTGCTGGTCACTGAGGCCTCTTATTTTTGAAACCTTCTCCAAGGTCAATGGAAACTACTGAATGCACTGGAGAAATTGAAGCCAAGTGTTGAAATATTTTTGTTACCTCTTGAAATGCACTGTGTGCCATAAATCCCCAATAACTGTTAGAAACAGGCTTCTGCTTGGTCCTCTTCAGGCTACACTGATGACCAGCCCATTGACTGAGAAACACATCCTGGATTATCCTATAATTATGCTTACATACAAACAGCCTATTAAAAGAATGTTAGGGTCCCAAAGCCAAGCACTCGAAATTTAGGAAATACCGGAATCAAGGTTGTCCGTGCAGCCTTACATTTGACCTTTTTGTGCATGTATACTATGACTATTAAAGTCTTGTCCTACATTGCATTGGAAATCTGTCAGAAATAGATTCCAGCTCTCTTGGTCCCAGTGCATTACCACAGAGAACACTGCTGCTGTTACAACCCGGACTCATTTGCTGCCCTTCCTGTGCACTGAATGAAGGGGGTATTCCGTAGAAATAGTATGTGATCATGTAATAGGACTATATCATGAGGCATATGCACAAAGGGGCCAAATTAAGATTGTAATGCGTAACACTAATTCTGGTCTTCCCTGATTTTGAGTGCTTGATTTTTGCAACCTTAACATTCTTTTAATATAGTTTTTGTACACCGCTTCTTAGAAAATGGAAAAATTAGAATTTTCCATCATGTAATCATATTGATCCCTGTGTGAATCATCATTGGTCTTTGAACCCAGCACTCTTAGATCTGCAGCACACACTCTTATCGCTTGAATTAAAGGAGTAGCTGATAATTACAACAGACACCCACATGTTCTAAGGCACCTTTTGCTGTGGTATCTAAATGCATATCTAGGGGAAATCAGTTGCTAAAAGGCCATACCATAGCTAGACATCTATCTGAAAGGATTTTAAGATGCAAGAAAAGTCTCTTTTATAGAGCACTAGGAAATAGCTAATACTACTAGTTCTCTTACAGTATTTTTGAATGTTTCAAGCCTACTGAAATTTTATGTTAGAAACTTTGATTTTTGCATGCACATTCTTACTGTGTAGTTATCAAATACAGGTTACTATACGTCGCTTTAGTATCTCTCAAAATGTTTTTGCTGTTTCTCAGGGTTACCGTTCCAGGCAAGGAAAAATTAGGCGTTCTATTTTTACAGCCATAGTTTCTGAAATACTGTCATATGTGGAACTCTGGTAGATGGCTGGCATCTAGCTTCAAGCTGGCTGAATCTAAATAGGGACTCAATGTCTTGGTAATTGTTGCCTGTTGGATATGATCTATGGTACTTTAGTGAAACTCGATTAGGGTCAAATCTGTGAGTGTAACAGTAATGACTGGACACAGTAGCTATTGACCTGTCCTGTAGCAGTGGTGTTTGGCTTCAAAGCCCTGATCCAGTCTTGTGTTTCTGCCAGCAAATAAAATAATTCAGTTTTCTTGTCAGCATTCCTGTGTGTCAGATACTTATTATGGTGAGAGACCGGAGTTTCATTACACATATAGTGTCTAGCTCATCCAGTGTGTGTTGTAGTGCAGAGGAGGGATAACTAATTTTTGTTCATGTCTGTCTATTTCAGGTGTCAGTTTCAGTAGTTTCTACACTGTATTTGTACCTTAAATTCTTCTTCTTTTGGCTCAAGTATGCCTTTCTTCATTTAAAGAATAATTTCAATTAATCTTCCTCACTCTCTTGAATCATAGTTTTGGTTCTTTTCAAACAAGTAATTTATTGTCCTCCCTTACTAGTCACAAAGCCATCAGATTTAGGCTTGGGTACTTTATTTTCAGATCAAAGTTCTCTAACTGGAATCAGGGTTAAGCTATGTGTTTGTAAGGTTTCTTTCATCAGCTGTCATCTTATCTAACTTATCTCCTTCAAGTACTATCACCAGTAGTATTGTCTCCATCCACAGTGAGTGAAAATTAAGTCTGTAGGTTCCTGCAAGAGAAAGGAGGGAAGGTGAAGTTTGAAGAGGGGATGGATAAGAAATGTTGTGAGATTTGGAACCAGCACATGATTTGATTAAGTATTTGAATGTCTGGTTTTATTTTGTTTTTTTCCAGCAGGAACGTTCATTTTTCTGATAAATATCTCATCTGGATAGAATCTCAGAGTAATTCTCTTCCAACTGATGATATCCTGAATCCCATATTGAAAGGCAGTCTGGTGAACACTGCTTCCTCTAGAGATTCAACTAAAAATTGTCATTATTCTGAACGGATTATATGAGAATCCACTTCAGAGGCTGCAATCTCTGTTTCCCAGTGCATTGATGTTTTATGGGTGATTTTCTTAGATCTTTTTTTCACAAGATGTGTGCCACAAGTTCTCCAGGTGTTGTGGATTTCTGTTTTCTGTACTTTTGGACAAATGAGCTTGTTAGGAATCAGTTACCTAATTGGATGTTACTAGTATAATGAAGGATTCTTTTCTATAAATATAGTTTTCCACTAACAAAGTCATTAGCAGCAGATTTTCTAAACAAAAATTCATTTCCATTTTTAATTTGGCTGATTTCCACATTGCATCTGTTTTCTGCTTTTATGGCTAAAGTACAGCTTTAAGCTCATGTGTGATGATAAAGATCTGTCTGAACTAATTTAATCAAGCCTTCACCTAGGACAAACTGTCGACATCGCTCTGGCCTATGTGACCAACTGTCTTATAAACACATCAAGTTCAAGACAGTTAGTGGGTTTTATTTATCCTTTTTAACTTTATCATTTCCTACTACCCAGAAACCATGAGATCCTACTAAAGATTCTGGTAGCTTTGCCCCAGATCTGGTCTTATGTGGCTGAAATATGCCATTGCTTTTAGTCCATAGTTCTGAATCTGTTTTAATGCACAGTGGTTTAACATAGTATGTAGGTTCTGATCTGATCTTTTATTCATTTTCCCCATATTACTGTTACCCGCTGTTTTTAGAAAAGTAATTTTAGCTTTTATTTCCAGTCAGATTAATATCCAATCCAATTTACCACCTCTGTCAAGAGATATTGGTGCCAAAATGTTTTGAGCTGTAATATAAATACATTTGCAGAACCTATTTATAAACACTTCTTTCTGCACAGATTATAGAAAAGAACCATAGTGGCTTTTCAAAAAAGAAAAGTCTCAGTTTAGTCTGCTGCTTACATGTTAAATTAAAATGTATTTGGAGTGTGTTCTAGATGCATGGTTGAATAGGGATCACCTAGCGCAAGACCCAGTAAAGAAGCACTAAGGGTCAGATTCTGCATGGTTCTTGCATGAGTGTGCAGCTGGAAAGGAAGGAACAAGACTTTTCCCCTCCCATATGCAGCCTGTAAGGCCCAGGCCAGGCAGAGTTCCAGTCTCCGAACGGGAATTGCTCATGTCCTATTCCCCTTGGGGTACGAGAGCCAAAAAGGGGAAGGAGAAGAGGTGCTGTCAGGGCTACACCCTTCTGACGCACTGGGCAGAAGAACTGGCTGGCCCTGGGAAGCAGGGAGCATGATCCTGTACGGAGATTCCTGCGGGATTTTTGTTGTGTTACAAGAACCCCAATGTTGTTTATATTCCCAGGCCTCCACCGAGCTAGATACATGTGATGTTCATTAAGGGCAAGATGGTTTACAGGTGATCTCTGACAATGAAGTGAGAGAGAGATGGCTAGAGAGCTGCTGGTGGAAATCTCCTCTTACCTCATGTAATACTGCCACAGTTGTGCTTAGTGGAGACATCTGAGCTGGAGCCCCACTGATCCTGTATAAAGAGAGAAGGCTGCTGGCAAGACATTATCTCTGCTAGGCTCCCATGTCTTTGTAATTGATTTCTCGCCTTGGGCTGTTGCAGCCCAAGATTTGCATGTTGCAAAGCCCATCTTTTCTCTTTGACCTGTAAGGAGATAGGAGAAAGGCATGAATGAGGAGTGGGACAGATGGTGGTCTTTCAGGGGAAGGGGTTATTACGTTTTTGTTGTTTATGTTGCTGCCAGGATTTTTATAATTTATTTAATTTAAATTGACGAAACCTATTGGATATTAATAGACTTTCAAGGGCAACTATTGTATTTAGTGTAGCAAAAATCTGAATGAATAATCTTTAATAAAAAAAAAATGTGGACTATGGCTTTTGGTACAGCCCTGTGTAAGAGGATGCATGGAATTGTACTGCCCCAGAAGGAAGGAATTGTGTACGTGGAGAGTCATTATTCTTCACCTGCTCTCCAGTTTCTCCCAGGGGAGGAAGTAATCTGCTGCTTCCCCTGACCAGATCCCCTCCCCACCCAACACACATGCTCAGTTGCACTGATAGAACATTGGGGGGGGCAGAGCTTGTGCTCCAACCAATCCTGGCTCCCCCATCCGCTCCTTGCCCACCTGTGCAGAAGGTAAGGGAAGTACTAGACACATAGCTCCTGCTTTGCCCTACCCACTGCCAAGGTACAGGGAGTCCATGCAAGGCAGGAGACAAGGTGGTGTCACTTCGCCTTATAGCCATGTAAGACTGAGTCACAATCTGTCCCTCACTGTTTTTGAATAAATACAGCTGTCCTACTTTTAGAAAGGATATAAAAAATCTGAATGAAAATCAACTTTTATGTCCACTGAACTTTTCAGATTGCTTTATAGATTTGAGAGGTTTAAGATATTACATTCAATCCATGGGTAAAAATAGAGTGCTTATAATCCTGTTATAGATTTACCCCCTTGGCAATGTTAAATATGTCTTAGTCAGGTGAGGTCAGGGTAGTGTTTCCAGAATTTTTCCTTTTAACCCGCATTATGCGTGGCTTTCTAGTGACTAAAGACTGTGGTAGGAAGTAGTTCTTTGTTTTCGTGTGCATGTATTTTTTAAAATTAAAAATACAGAAGTAGTAAAATTAAATATGTGCTTTTTTGAAAGCAGAATTTTGTGGAAGTACAAACCTGTCCATCTCCTTCAAAACTTGAAAAATTAAGAACTTCCACATGTTGTGACTATTTCCCTGATTTTGTGTATTCTACCCAGGGATGACAGGGTATAGTGTTTCCAGCATCAAGTACAGCGGTTTTCAAACTTTTTGAGTTGTCCCCCCACCCCCTTTGAGTTACAAACTTTTGACTGTGCATCCCAGACAAAAAGAGGTGAGTCCGGAGGTGGAGGAGGTGCTCCCTTCCCAAGCCCCACTGCTTCCCCCACCCCTCCAAACGTTCCTTTGCAGTGTGCCCTACAATTTGAAAACCTCTGATCTACTGAATGGAAAGGATTGAGATTGTCTATGTACATTCAATATATGAATGTTTCAGAAGGATTGCTTGATTAAACTGGAATTCTACTAAAAATATTCTCTGTAGATTTTAATTGGGGCTGTTGATTAATCGCAGTTAACTCATGCGATTCAAAAAATTGCAATTAAAAAATTAATCATGATTAATTGCAGTTCTAATAACACTGTTAAACAATAGAATACCAATTGAAATTTATTAAATATTTTGGATGTTTTTCTACATTTTCATATATATAGTATTGTGTTGTAATTGAAATCAAAGTGCATATTTTTATTACAAATATTTGCACTGCAAAAATGATAAACAAAAGAAATAGTATTTTTCAACTCACCTCATACAAGTATTGTAGTGCAATTTTTGTCGTGAAAGTGCAACTTACAAATGTAGATTTTTTTTGTTACATAACTGCACTCAAAAAGAAAAAAATGTAAAATTTTAGAGCTTACTAGTCCACTCAGTCCTACTTCGTGTTTAGCCAATCGCGAAGACAAACAAGTTTGTTTACATTTAAGGAGATAATGCTGCCCACTTCTTATTTAAAATGTCACCTGAAAGTGACAACAGATGTTCGCATGGCAATTCTGTAGCTGGCATTGCAAGGTATTTACAGCCAGATATGCTAAACATTCATATGCCCCTTCATGCTTCGGCCACCATTCCAGAAGACATGCTTCTATGCTGATGACACTTCTTAAAAAAATGTGCTAATTAAATTTATGACACAATTCTCCCCCAAGAAGTTCAATGTCCCCTGCTGTTTTTTCAATATTCTGACATATATTCATGGTATAGCAGTCTCAGATGATGACCCAGCACATGTTGTTCATTTTATGAATACTTTAACTGCAGATTTGACAAAACGCAAAGAAGGTACCAATGTGAGATTTCTAAAAACCGATGCAGCACTTGACCCAAGGTTTAAGAATCTGAAGTGCCTCTGAGAGGGACAAGATGTGGAGCATGCTTTCAGAAGTCTTAGCAGAGCATCATTCCAATGTGGAAACTACAGAACCCGAACCACCAAAAAAGAAAATCAACCTTCTGCTGGTGGCATCTGACTCAGATAATGAAAGTGAACATGAGTCCGTCCGCACTGCTTTGGATTGTTTTCAAGCAGAACCCATCATGAGCATGGACACGTCCCCTGAAATGGTGGTTGAAGCATGAAGGGACATATGAATCTTTAGCACATCTGGCATATAAATATCTTGTGACGCCAACTACAACAGTTTCATGAGAATGCCTGTTGTCACTTTCACGTGAGGTAAACAAGAAGTAGGCAGCATTATCTCCTGCAAATGTAAACAAACTTGTTTGTCTGAGTGATTGGCTGAACAAGAAGACTGAGTGGACTTGCAGGCTCTAAAATTTTACGTTGTTTTATTTTTGAATGCAGGTTTTTTTGTATGCAAGTCTACATTTGTAAGTTCAGCTTTCATGATAAAGAGATTGCACTACAGTACTTGTATTAGGTGAATTAAAAATACTATTTCTTTTGTTTTTTTTATAGTGCAAATACATATAATCAAAAATAAATATCAAGTGAGCACTGTACACTTTGTATTCTGTGTTGTAATAGAAATCAATATATTTGAAAATGTAGAAAACATGCAAAAAATTTTAAATAAAAGGTATTCTATTATTGTTTAACAGTGCGATTAATCGCGCTTCATTTTTTTAATCTCATGACAGCCCAACATAAGAGTGGCCCTAGTGGGTCAGACCAAAGGTACATCTAGCCCAGTATCCTGTCTTCTGACAGTGGCCAGTGCCAGGTGCCCCAGAGGAAAAGAACAGAACAGATAATCATCAACTGATCCATCCCCTGTCGCTCACTCCCTGCTTCTGGCAAACAGAGGCTAGGGACACCATTCCTGCCCATCCTGGCTAATAGCCATTGATGGACCCTATCCACCATGAATTTATCTAATTCTTTAGTTTTAATACATATCAAGGCTTCAGTTAAAACTTCTACAAGTATAAAAAGACAATGGATTTTTCTTTTTTTATTCAAGGCTCCTGATCAAAACAGCAGTGTGAGACTTCATGCTTTCATCTTTTAAATAGCATTCTGTATTTACAATTTCCATTTAGGTCAAATGGGATCCTGGGTAATATGCAATGGGACATCATTGGCTTTAAAAAAATCTTTAATTGAAAGTTCTAGATGTCTTGCAAGTTGTTGCAACAATGAGTGATGACTAGCAGCTGCTCTACCACTTTGTATCTAAATTAATATTGTAATGTGCTTTTTATTAAATGTAAACAGAATCTTTAAATCTCAATATTAGAAAAGTTGGCCCCAGGGGCAACTTTGAACAAGAGAGGTGAGTGTTGGTAATTTAACCTCTCCCAACAAACTGAAGGTTCAGGGTAATGATATCAATTTCCAATCTATTTGCTGAGGTTTTAGGTGAGGAAGCTTCTCTTAGGTGGGAATTACCCTCTTTCATTATGACATAAACATAGCTGTATTTTGTACTGATGCCTACGAGAGTGGATAAGTAGAGGCTGATCTGCAATTGGCCATGTTTGTTTCTTCATCCCTGAGGTTTGCTTTGCCTTGCTCTGGAAATATTTTCCATCAAAAGTGTTGTGATGGGTTAGATCACAGAGCCCCCCTTGGGAGCTGCCACCTGATGTGCCAAGACTATCTCTGCTCCTGCTTTTCTTGCCAGCTCAGGACCCCAGCACCCTGTCTGGCTGAGCCAGACACTCCCGTCTGCTCCAACACAGACCCAGGGTCTGAATTACTTGCCCCAAAGCTGCAGACTTAACTGAAAGCAGCTTACAGAAGTGTTCTTGTCTTTAACACTCAGATGCCCAACTCCCAATGGGGTCTAAAACCCAAATAAATCTGTCTCATAAATTGTTCGCTCTCTATGACACTGATAGAGAGGTATGCACAGCTATTTACTCCCCCCCAGGTATTAATATATACTCTGGGTTAATTAATAAGTAAAAAGTGATTTTATTAAATACAGAAAGTAGGATTTAAGTGGTTCCAAGTAGTAATAGACAGAACAAAGTAAACTACAAAGTAAAATAAAATATCACATGCAAGTCTATGTCTAATACAGTAAGAAACTGAATACAGATCAGAGCCTCACCAGTTCCAGAATGCTTCCTTTTACAGACTAATCTCCTTTTAGTCTGGGTTCAGCAATCACTCACACCCTTTGCAGTCACTGTCCTTTGTTCCAGTTTCTTTCAGGTATCTTTGTGGGTGGAGAGGCACTCTTTAGCCAGCTGAAGACAAAATGGAGGGGGTCTCCCATGGGCTTAAATAGACTTTCTCTTGTGGGTGGAGACCCCCTCCTCTCTCCTATGCAAAGTCCAGCTACAAAATGGAGTTTTGGAGTTACCTGGGCAAGTCACATGTCCATGCATGACTGAGTTCCTTACCAGCTAAGCCACATTCCTGGGAAAGCCCAGATGTGGATTGGTGTCTCCAAGTTCATTGTTGGTTTAAGTGTTTCTTGACTGGGCACTTACTGAGAATAGTCTTTTCTCAGGAAGCTGACCAACTGCTTCAGTACAGCCTACTTAGAATTAAACAAGTATGCAGCCAATATTCATAACATCGAATACAAAAATGATACATGCATACAAATAGGATTAATAGATTAAGTAGATCATAACCTTTACAGAGAGATGTTACATGGTATATGTAACATAAAACACATTCTAGTTATGTTATGTTTATATATACACACACACACACACACACACACACACAAAAGCATATTTCCATAAAGCCTTATGGGGGGCACCGACCATCACAAGTGTGGTTTTGGTTTTTTGACTAAATACATTTTTTAACAAGTGTTTGCTTTTCACAGAAAATTTCAGTTTTTCATCAAAATTAAATTCCCAGAATCCAACTTTTGTTTTTCAACTGAAAACAGAAATATTTTGGCCAAAACATGTCTGCTGAAAACCAACGTATTTAGATTCTGAAATGCTGCTGCAAAGCCTCATGGGAATTGGAGTTTTGGTGCCTCGTACTCCCCCTTTTCCTCTGTAGGCCAGGCTCCCAAACTAGACATCCTCTCACCAGATGCACCATGGCTATATGACTGCCATGATGCATTGCCTCTCCTTATGAAGAGGAGAGGCTGGAGTGCATCATGGGAGGCATAATCTGACAAGAGGGGCCCAGCCTATAGAGGCGATCGGGAGGCACTCAAACTACAACTCCCATGAAGCATGTCAGAATTGAAATATTTCAGTCTTTTGGTTTGATTTTTGGTTTTGCCAAAAACTAGAACTTTTTCATGAGGGGCGGCGGGAGGGACTTTTCTACCAGCTCTATTGAATCACTGAGCAGTATTTAATTTAGACACCTTTATTGTTGTTTAGTGCCAGCCTGGAGTAGATGTCCTGCCTGATTCATGGATTTCTTCTTCGAGACTTTCCAAATCATCAGACAACTGCCTTATCCTGTTCATCTCTCCTCAAACTTCTCCAAAACTTCCTCTGCTCCTGTTAGTTTCTCCCAAATAGTATTTGCAGTATTACCATTTGTAATCTGTGTAATCCAGCCTAGACCATTTGCAAGTCTTTCTCAGCCACTACTCCTTTCTGATCAAACTTTTTTTTTTTAATTCAGTGAGTATGGTTAATGGTTATTTTAAAAACCAGTTTGCAGTTTAAATTCTGGAAGCCAAGAGCCCTCCTCAGGCAGTGGAATATATCCTGAATGGAATGAGGCAAATTAGCCTAAAATGGCCAGTTACATTCCTTGGTTTTAAAAGATCAGCTTGAGGGGATCTAATTTGTTCAGGATCCTGTGACCTTTATATGCCTGCTTTTTCTAAATTTTGACTAATCTTTGTTTTTTTTCCCCCCTTTAATTTATGAGTTTGAAGGTTATCTTGAGGTCAAGTCTTCCTTGGCTAGGGAGTGGATTAAGATCAATCTGATCAAAACCATGCAGCATTCCCCTACCTTTCTTCTCTTTAATTTTATGGTGTTTTTGGAACAGGCTATTAAAATGAGCCCCCCCAAAAAAAAGAACAAAAAGAAACACACCCTGTTTGTTTGTGTGTTTGTTTGTTTTAAAGAAGCTGGAATGTACTGTGGAGAAATATTTTGATAACTCTGACAAGGCCATACTGGGTGGTAAAACATAAGCTAGTTAAGCCCTGATCCAGGATGCAGATGAATAATTTGGGTTACCCATGTGAGTACAGTTTAGCTGAGCAAAGCAAAACCCTTTACACAATAGAATTTCTCTTTGTATGTAACATAACTTTTGAAAACTTCATCTGATAAATGGGTTTGTTCAGGGAATGTTCTAGATATCAGTGAGTAGAACGCTATCGTGGGCAGTAGCTTACTAGAGGGTTGCATGCTTCATTGCTTATGTAGGTTGGGCTGTACACCCAGCCAGGCCCTCCTACCCCCAGCCAGGCACCTAGTTCCCCCACTCCAGCCAGCTCTCATCGCCGTGCTGTCACCCTCTTCCCCACTCTGGCCAGTCCCCCCAGCAGGGCTGGAGTAATTTGGGTTACCCATATGAGTAAAATTATATGTGAATTAAGTTATGTAAGTGTTTCAAGATGACTATATCTCTAACATTTAGAGGGTAATCAATTCTATATTTTTAATACCTTTGCTCGTGTTACTAATAATGCAGATTGTCTATTAGATTTTGTTAAAATTGTTTAAGTTTTAACAATGTTTATGGTGTTTATACAGTTTGCTCATCACAAACACTGAAAGTAGAGGTGAGTTTTAAGTTTGTTTCATTTTCTGTTAACTTTATGTAGTCACGTTCACTTAATATCATGGCCTGCTACAGTATTGTAACTGGGTTTCTGAATGAAAGTGAAGAGAAATGGTTAAATTTTAAAAACTGTTTTCATTTAAATTTATAAAAACCAATCATAAAGGCATGTTCTTTCTTTTTTGGAAAGAGTGAGAATCAAAGAGCATGAATATCATGCAAAAGCTATAAATCTAGAATTACCTTTTTACACCATATGGCCTACAAACATCCATATTTCTAAAGATGAGTGAAACAAATATCTTGATGTTTTAGTCTATGGGCAAATTCATCCCTTGTGAAAATCCATTTATATGAGGGGATGAATTTGAGCTGGTATATTCGCATCCTTTTACCCAGAGCCAGTGGGCCTGATTCTGATCTCACCTCTGATTTACACTGCTGTAGTAACTCCACTAGCATCAGTGAGTAATTCAAATGACATTGATATCACTTAGTAATCTTACATCAATGTAACCCTATGTGTGAAACCAGAATATGACTCAGTCTTATTTGTAAACTGATATGCTCTGTCTACACATAAATTAGCTATGGGATCAAAGAAAGAAAAGTATCTGAAAAATTCTTTGCTGATCTGGACTGTGTACTAATGACAAAAACGGGTGATCTGCAAAAAGGGTACTGGCTGCTGAATAAGCCGTGTGGTAAACACCTCTGGAAACTTTGACAGTTTTACCACCAGCAGTGTTTACAGGTAGTCATTTTGGAGAACTGTTGGTTACACTACAATACATTGATCATGATCTCACGTCATTTAACTGAGAAGTCTCCAGAGCACTGTACAAAGATTTTAAATTAAATGAGTCGTCAGCCAAACAGACTTCATTTAAAGATTTTTAGTATCCTAATGAATACTGCATATGATAGAGAAGGCTCATTTTTTACTTGGACATCTTTCCTGTTTTGAGGAAACAGAACTCAGGAAGAATGTTAGCTACAATGTGCAGACTTGTAGGGATCTGTTATTTATTTACAGTTAGACTACTTGTCTGGAAACCTCTTCCAGTTCTGTATTGGATTCCATGCCCAGCTCATTGTAGCAATCTGTACTAATAAAAGCTCATTTATTCCCGACTTCAGACCCATTCCTCTCTTCATTAATGCTGTTAATCTTCTGTTCTTATTTGCACTTATCTTTGAAACTGACAAATCACCTACACCTCATTGTTATACAACTGCATCATGCTGCTGTTACTTACTCATCCATTTTGAATAGCTAAGCACTCCCAAGGTTCACAAGCAGCAGGTCAAAAGTGCACAACATCCATCTCAGGATTTAAAAATGCATAAGTCAGATTTTGAAGAACCCGAGAAGGGAAAATCTTCATTTGAACGCCCACTTCAAATACATGGTGTTCTGAATATCCCACCAGCAGAAGAATTTTGGATCATCTTCTTGTGAGTCCACTGTTGGTGCTTAATAGATAATATGAATGCAATTAGATTTTGTTGAATGAAATATGCATGAGGCTTGCTCTTATGGGGGGGAGGAGGAGGGACAACTCAGTGGTTTGAGCATTGGCCTGCTAAACCTAGGATTGTGAGTTCAATCCTTGAGGGGGCCATTTAGGGGTCTGGGGCAAAAATCTGTCTGGGGATTGGTCCTACTTTGAGCAGGGGGTTGGATTAGATGACCTCTGGGGGTCCCTTCCAACCCTGATATTCTATGATTAATGATCCCTTCAGTGCCAGTGAAATGCTGCAAAGATCTCAGACACCATTAAAATGTGACAATGTCAGGGACAAAAACAGAAAAATCTTTCATTCTCCAATTTTTTTTCTCTTTCCTATGGATACATTTTGCATGCAACTCCACTGCTGTATAAGGGACCAAATTGGTACACGAAGCCCTAGATATTCGGAAGTATCAATGATCTCAAGAATCCGGTCACTGTGTTGATGGGGCGGTTGGAAGGGGGAAGAATTCTGCCATAGCATACTAGCCAGTTAAGAGTCAGCTACACATGGCTTTTATTTTTGAAAAAAGGATAAAAGTTAGTTTTGCATAGCCAGGCTTTCTAAGTGGGGAGGGAACATAACAATCATTAACTTCGCACAAAGAATTTATTATTTGGGGTGTTGCCCAGGAGTGATTTGATGAGAGAGACAGTCTCCTAACAGTCAAATATAATGTAGGCTCAGTGAAATGGGGAATAGTCCTCCCAAGAGAAGTGGTGTAAGTCCTCAATGCCACTCACATGTAAAACTAGATCTATCCTGGAAAAAATACATCAGGGAATGGTCCTGGATTAGCAGACAAGTGGACTGGGTGGGCTAAGAAATCATTTTAATTTCTAATTTTTGTGATCACATAATCAAAGATAATGCATTTTATGTGCTGTACTAACCTTGCCTATGTGATGTACCACACACAGACACAAGAGGTGCAGAGTGGAGCTAAATGAGAAAGTATGATATGCACCCAACGGATTGTATTCCACATAGCTTTCATCTCACACTAAGCATAGCATCAAACACCATTTACCCAAGGGTATACAGTGTTCTGCCCTTACAGGTATTATGCAATCACCATAATTAAGGAGAGTTCTCACCAGGCAGGTATTAATATGATTCACCTTAGACCTGTTAGGTTGCTCATAGGCTCAATTATATGCTGTCATAGAGCAAAGTAGTGTACCTGCTGTGCCTTTTGCAGCTAGGCAACAGAGAATGCTTAAGGCATGACGTGGTATGCCACAGCAGTGTGATGACTGTATCCATTAAAAGAATATTTGTCAGATGTGTACATGACATCAGTCACTTTCTGAAGTCAGTCACATATAGGAACACATGAGAAGTATGTGCTAGTATGCAAGTGGATATCAGTGCGACATCTCATTGCATGAACACAACCACTCTGTCACTGATCTCAGCATGTCTCAGGACTAGATGACCTCTTGAGGTCCCTTCCAACTCTGATATTCTATGTCATGTTGTTTTCAGTACAGATGTTGCCCCTGAAAGATGTGAGCATGGATGTGATGACATATACGAACACTCTGAAGCTGGATTTGCATTATGGAAAGATCTGATCCGTACTTCCACTGAAGTCAATGATAGTCTTGTCTTTTAACTCTACTGGGAGTGTTTTTAACATTACAGATTTAGATAACTTAGTAGTGGTTTAATGGCAGAATCGCCTCGGCCCAAGGGTGAAATAAGTGAAGACCCAATGTAGAGAGGACGGCTGGCCCAGTGGTTTGAGTACTAGCCTCAGACTTGGGAGACCCTGGTTCAGTTTCCTGCTCTGCCATAGACTGCCTGTGTGACCTTGGCCAAGTCTTTTGGGCCCAGATCTACAAAGGTACTTAGGCTTTGAAATCTCAGTTGTAGGTGCCACAGTGATCCACCAAACTTAGTTTGCCACTTAACCCCAGAGTAGACACCTAAACTCACTGCCTCTGGGCACGTACACTGCACAGGCACACCCGGACACCTATTGCCTGCCTAAGCTTGAGAGTGATCCCTGATTTGGGGGAAGATAGGTGTTCATCTGCCTAACTCACAGGTGGGGCTTGAACTGGTAGGCATGCTCAGTGGCCACTTACCAGAGCAGGCACCATTCAAAATCTGGCCAGAGAAGAAGGCACCGGTGTCCAACTTTTAGCTCAGTGGTTAGAGGACTCACCTGCACTGTGGGAGATTTTCTGCCTAAGGGGGAGAAAAGGCACCCACCGGTTCAAATCCTAACCAGCAGGCTACAGAGTTATTCTCACTGGATTTCACTGTTTATCCACAGAGGAACAGCTTCAGCAGGAAAGATTGAGGGAATCCCCATCTCAGACTATCCCATAGCCCAGTGATTAGAGCACTCTCCTGAGAACTATGGGAGACCCCCCACCCCCATTCAAATCCTTTCTCCTCCCTGGGTCTCCCACGTATAGGGCAAGTGGTCTAACCACTTCCTCCTTCAGCCATTTTGTGCGGCGTGAGGCTGGTACCTAACTCATTCTCACAAGAAACAACTTAAGTACCTAAGTCTTCTGACTCCAGGAGAGGAGTTCCTGGCTGTGGATTGCTATTTTGTCCCCTTGCAGTCCAGACATAGGTGCCTAACTCCTTGAGAGAGCCAGGGCTTAGGACACATCTCTCTCACTGGATGTTCCATAGGCTAGCTGAGGCTCCCCACCTAGCATTGCTGGCTTTTGTGGATTGCATTATTAGGGCTTAGTTCTCCTCATTCATTGTATAGGGAGTCTAGGCATCTAACTCAGGCTTTGTGCATCATATGGTTGTTTCTGTGATTTTTTTTTTTAGGTGCCTAAAATTAGGTGTTGCAACACTGAGCTAAGTCCCTTTATGGATCTGGGCCTTGGTCTTTCCGTGCCTCAGTTTTCCCATGTGTACAATAGGAGACTAGCACTTTCCCACCTCAGATGGGTATTGTGAGGATAAACACATTAAAGATAGTGGGGTGCTCAGATACTACAGTAATGGGAGCAAGACAAGTACCTAGGATATCTAGATACCTTGGACTGTAAAGTACATAGTGGAGCTGATGGTGGAACACAACTACTAAATCCTCAAATGAGCTCTGTCCTACATGTAAGTTGGGGACAGTGTACCTACTATATGAGGCCACATCTCAGTAAACTGGCTAAGAGGATGTTGCTTAATGATGATCTTGTTTCAGGGTTCTTAAGAGTACTGGATCTATAGGGAACTCACCACAGAGGTCAGCTCACCAGCAGTAAACAATTTCCCCACACACACACACACTTCAGAGCTCTAAACCATGCAGCTGCCATTCTCCTGTTTGGAGCAATGTTTTATCTTATTGATAAGAGCACAGGATGCAACATGCTGAGGGTAGAAAGTGCTAGTGTAGATGGCAGTAAAAGTACTGGTTTGGTACACTGGCATTCATATATTAGTCTGAGCCCTGGTGGGGAGAGAATGAGCAATAAGATATTGAGCACATTAGGATCACATTCCTCCCAAGCACAAATGAGGGAGACAGAACAAACTTAGAATCTGAATGACTGTCAGATATGAATGCACATCATGTAATGTCTTTAGAATGTGTGGAATGAACAAAGTACTGGTCTGCGGTAAAGAGGAAACTGATGTATTGCAGCTGACTTTTGAGTGTAGGCAAAGAGCCCAGTTTTATTACACATTTGTGGTATAGAGCAGTAAGTAGAAAATACACCAAATGAATTAATATTAATGGCTCTAATAATAGATGATGCATACCTATATCACAAGGCTTTTCTGAGGATTAAAGTTTATAAAGTGCTTTAAAAATAAAAAGCATGATGTTAATGCCAAGTATTAACATTAGCATTCGTGGTATTATATAACTAATAGCTCCATGGACTGAGAAATCTGAAGGGCTGATTAGCTGATCTCATGGAGATGCACATGTTGCACAGACAATACTGCATTCAAGTAATGTGCCTTTCACATACCCCACCATCAGATAATGTTCCAAAACAAAGCATGAATCAGTAATGTGTCATCTTGGGTTGGAGCATAGAGTCCACTGGGTAATCTATGTTGCTACAAGCTTGTGTGTTCTGAATAGAATACATGTGTTGTCATGTGACTGTACAGATTGTAACATGTATATTGCTAGTAGCATCAAGAAACTTCAACAGAGATTGGGGCCATTGTGCTAGGTGTTATGTATACAAATATTAAGAAATCATCCCTGCTTCCAAAAAATTACCCCTCTATAGAAAAGACAAAGTATGGGCAGGAGTAAGTATTCTTTTCCCTATTTTACAGATGGCTGATTGAGACATAGGAAGATTAAATGACATGCCCAAGGTCACTCAGGAAGTCTGGAATAGGGCTGGGGATTGAACCCAGATCTCTTGCACCCTATAAAATGCCTTAGAGGTAGTATGGCCTTGTGTTTGACAGTGTCACAATTGCATTTCTTTACAGTTTGGTCTGGTAATAGTTTTTCATTCACAGACTGAATGGGCCAGAAGGGGGACTCTTGATTTAGGATAAAACCCAATTTATGAGAAGCATCTCTAGTTATTGACATAGTAGGTGAAGTTTTTCATTAGGTGTTCCTAGTGACCACTGAAAACATTTGAGACTATTGACCTCTCATAAGGTTTAGGTCACAAAAGTGCTATGTGTTTTCTGAAAATTCATGGGGTGTTGCCCTAGGGTCCTGAATTGCTAGGTTATCTCTGAAGGGCAAACCAGAAAAATCTTCTGTAAGATTGACATATTGGGATAAGAATGCAGGCATCCTGCTGGTCAATGCCAGATGTTATCCAGTCACCCTGCTAGACAGCTGAAATCCTGAACACTACATATATAGTTTACTTAATAATTTAATTGACAAAGATGTAAATTAAAATTAACCCTGAGCCTACTGAATTAAAATCCATCTTCCTTCTCCTGCTATGTCCCTGGGGCTCCTACAAATTTTGTAACAATTTCTGCATTTTCTGAAGTCCGGCTCACTTTGAGGAACCCTATAGAACATGGGTGAAAATTAGTCATTGGAAATGGAGCAGAGAAAGAAACAGGACAGAGAGGATACAGGAGGTAAATATGTAAAGAACTGTTCCTTAATAGAAGTGGAGCTATATGCTTTGATCCGTATGATTGGTCATTTGTGTAATGATGATGATCGTGGGCTAGATTCTCAGCTGGTGTAAGTTGGTTCTGCTAAAGGAAGATAAGTATCCCTATCCCTATTTTATAAATGGGGAAATTCAGACACAAAGGAAAGCGATAACTTGGCCAAATAATACAGTAGATCATTGGCAGAGTTGGAAATAACTCTTCTCAGATCTCCTACTTATTGCCAAGTCAGTATGTTATCCACTGGGCCACACTGCCTACCTGTGCTCCTCTGTGCACACTGCCTCCTATGCATGACAGGAGGTGGGCTATTACACAACCCAAGAAAGTATTTCATAGTAAGTATCAAATTGGGCCCTGTCGCAGATTGGAATGGAGATAAGGGATAGACCCTTTTCTTTCTTATCATTCTTATTCCTAACTAATATATTTACTGATAAATGTTTTCCAGAATAAAAAAAGAGTATCTTCAGTATTTATGTTACTTGTTTCTGTGATGATTCTGTGGAGAGAAATATTTAACTACTCAAAAGCTGCGTAATCTTAGTTTCTCTGAAGTACAATTAAATCTCCTGCGTCTCTATTAATCAAAAAGCATGTTTTATATATCAAGTTCAGATTCTTAACAGAAATCACCAAAAGTTCTTTGTATTTTGGACAGGATTAATAGATTGCAAGACACACTTGATTCATTTTATCGCAACAAATGCCTTCAGGAAAGAATATACTGCATGTAGTTGTTTTGTGATTAGGACGTATAGTAACTTTGCTTCAGATACTCAGTGTCAAATTCCATCTTACATCTCTGCAGTGTAGTCCAGAGAAGCGAAAATCAGAAACATCTGTCTTCTCCTCACCCCATCTCTTCCTCCCCCCACACTGAAAAGAAATGTTACAAACAGGAAACTGGCATAAGTAGTAGAAGTTAATGCACAAAAATAGAATAATACAGAGCCAAATGGATGCATATTCTACACACTAATTAAAAAGACAAATCACTTGTCACTTACTTATTAGCAACAAATATTGAGATGCTCTTTGGCAATAATCATTGCCCATCTTGTGTAGTAGTGTGTTAGTAATGCCAAGAGTACACAGCTGTGGTATTTTAGGAACAACCATTATCAGTGTGCCCTTTATTGTGATGAGACAGCATGTTCAGATCTGTGGCTGGGAGACCAAATGATGACGGAAAAGGAACCGAGGGTAACAAATACTTTTCTTTTCCCTTTCTGCAGCACGTCTGTCTGCCAGCATTTTTTTCTCTGAAGGATAATAAAATGGTCCCTTACATTTTTTGATATGATTTTTATATTTGAGCAACCCAAAGTATGGTAGGTCCTTCCCAGAAATAAGTACAGATGTAGCTTTGTCCTGCGGGGCTTACAACATGGAAAACAAATGAAGGGCACAGCTGAGAAATAGGGAAGGCAGGGCGGAGGAGGAGAACAAGGGCCAATATGATAATGACATGGTTATTCATTACCCAGAGCCCGCTGGAGACAATAGACAACTTGTCATTTACTGCAGTAGGTTTTGGATCAAGCCAAAGGCAAGTGATGGCTCTGTTTAATCAGTTTTTCTATTTTCTAGCTCATTTCTCATTAGCAACACAGTAGAAATGAGATGACTGTTGAGAGGGAATTGGCTGTTCAGACAAGTTTAAGGAGAGCATTCCATGCAAAGGGGTCATAAACATTAAAATTAGGAGGAGAATGCCAGGTTAGCCAAATAACTGCTACATACCTTTGTCCTTAGTAATGACTTTATTGACATGTAAAGAAAAGTGTTTCCATGCATAAAGGAGAAAACAAACTAAATTATAGTCTGTCATATTAAAATCTTCCAAACATTTTGGGCAATTTCTAGAAGGATATGGTAACATTAAGCTACATTTTTTTTAAAAAGTCAATATCATTTTAAGGCACTGAAATACTGCTGAGTGTTTGGTACTGGGAAATCCCTCAATTTTCATTTATGATAACTATATTATTACACTTAGGGCTGAAAAAGCATAGAATTCTACCTCCTGACTATTGACTAAGGTCCTGATTTAACTCCCTTAGAAACCAATGCAGTCTTTCCACTGACTTCAGTTCAGTTGGATCAGGCCCAGAGGAAACTACTATAAGGCCTGGTCTACACCTGTAACTTAGGTTGACCGAGCTATGTCACTCACTTTCTGAAAAATTTTGCATCCAGAGCACCATAGTTAGGTCAACGTAACTCCCAGTGTAACTAGGTTGATCAAAGGAGTCCCCTCAAAGGTGGATTACACTACATCAAGAGAAAAACGGAATGTTGATTTAGGAATCATCTACACTACAGTGCTACATCAGCCACTGCAGCATCTTAGCTGTGCTGCTGTAGAGTAGACATAGCCTTAGAAAGGGCTTGTCATAACTATAAAGGGAAGGGTAATAGCTGTCCTGTGTACAGTACTATAAATCCCTCNTCCTTGTTTTAGATCCAAAGGGGTTTTGGATCTTGATTCACCAGGAGTTGGTGGGAGGAAGGAGGGGAATGGTTAATTTCTCCTTGTTTTAAGATCCAAGGGGTTTTGGATTTGTTTTCACCAGGGATTTGGTGAGGGTTTTTCAAGGCTTCCCAGGGAGGGAATCCATTGATGGTGGCAGCCGAACCAGAGCTAAGCTGGTAGTTAAGCTTAGAAGTTTTTCATGCAGGCCCCTACATTTGTACCCTAAAGTTCAAAGTGGGGATCTCAGTCCTGACAGGGCTAATCAGAACGTGTATAACAGGGGTAGGGAACCTATGGCACACGTGCCGAAGGCGGCACGCGAGCTGATTTTCAGTGGCACTCACACTGCCCGGGTCCTGGCCACTGGTCCGGGGGGCTCTGCATTTTAATTTAATTTTAAATGAAGCTTCTTAAACATTTTGAAACCTTATTTACTTTACATACAACAATAGTTTAGTTATATATTATAGACCTATAGAAAGAGACCTTCTAAAAACATTAAAATGTATTACTGGCACGCAAGACCTTAAATTAGAGTGAATAAATGAAGACTTGGTGCACCACTTCTGAAAGATTGCTGACCCCTGGTGTACAACATTGGTCAAAGAGCAGTTTTACTAACATTGATCAAAGTTGAAGAGCAATTAACAAAAGATACAAAAACAAACAGAAAATTTTTATTAAGTAATCAGAAGCAGGAAACCTTCCAAACAATCAGCGGGGCCACTGGATGATTGAGGTGCTAAAGAAGCACTCAAAGAAGTCAAGGCCGTTGCGGAGATGCTAGCTGATTCTTTGAATCGGTCTTCACTGCAGAGGATGAGAGGGAGATGCCCACACCTTACCCATTCTTTTTAGGTGACAGATCTGAGGAGATGTCCCAGCTTGAGGTGTCATTAGAGGAGGTATTGGAACAAACTGATAAATTAAACAGTAATGTCAGCAGGACCAGACAGTATGCACTGAAGAGTTCTGAAGGAATTCATATGCAATTGCAGAACTGCTAAATGTGGCATGTAACCTATCACTTAAATCAGCCTCTGTACCAGATGACTGGAGGATCGATAATGTAACACAGATTGATTTTTTTTTAAAGGACTCTAGAAGTCAATGTGGCAATTACAGGCCAGTAAGCCTAACTTCAGTGTAAAACAAATTGGTTTAAACTATAGTAAAAAACAGAATTATCAGATGCACAGATAAACACAATATATTGTGGAAAAGTCAACATGGCTTTTGTAAAGGGAAATCATGTCTCACCAATCTATTAGAATTCTTTGAAAGTGTCAAGAAACATGTGGACGAGCGTGATCCAGTAGATAGCATACTTGGACTTTCAGAAACCCTTTGACAGGGTCCATCTCCAAAGGCTCTAAAGCGAAGTAAGGAGTCCTGGGATAAGATGGAAGGTCCTCTCCTGGATCAGTAACTTGTTAAAAGATAGGAAACAAAGGGTAGGAATAAATAGTCAGTTTTCAGAATGGAGAGGTACATAGTAGGGTCCCCCAAGGTTCTTTATGGGGACCAGTGCTATTCAACATATTTATAAATGATCTGGAAAAAGGGGTAAACAGTGAAGTGTCAAAGTTTGCAAATGGTACAAAATTACCCAAGTTAGTTAAGTCCAAAGCTGTCAACAAAGACTTACAATGAGATCTAACAAAAATGGGTGACTGGGCAAGAAAATACCAGATGAAATTCAGTGTTGATAAGTGTAAAATAATGTACATTCGGAAAAAATAATCGTAATGGTACATTCAAAATGATGGGGTCTAAATTAGCTGTTATCATTCACGAAAGAGATCTTGGGGGGTCATCGTGAATAGTTCTCTGAAAACATCTGCTCAGTGTGTAGTGGCAGTCAAAAAAGCTAACTGTTAGAAGCCATTAGGAAAAGGATAGAAAATAAGACATAAAATATCATAATGCCACTATATAAATCCATGCTATGCTCACCCCTTGAATACTCCCTGAAAGTCTCATCACCCTAGGGTGACCAGATGAGAGGAAGAAAATATCGGGACACATGGAGGAGGGGGGATCTGCCGGCGGAGCAAAAAAAAAAAACCGAATGCTGCCGATGGAGCAAAATATCAGGAAAGATCGGTCGGGATTTTATTGGGAGGTCTGGTCACCCTACATCACTCCATCTCAAAGGTAGATTAGAATTGGAAAAAGTACCAAGAAGGGCAACAAAAATGAGGGGTATGGAACAGCTTCTATATTAGAAGAGATTTAAAAGACTGGACTTTTCAGTTTAGAAAAGAGATGACTAAGAGAGGATATGATGGCAGCATATAAAATAATGAATGATGTGGAGAAAGTGAATGAGGAAGTGTTATTTATCCCTTCACGTAACACAAGACCCAGGGGTCAACTAATTGAAATTAATAGGCAGCAGATTTAAAATAAACAATGCACAGTCCTTGGAATTCAATGCCAGGGGATGTTGTGAATACCAAAAGTGTAATTGGATTAAAAAAAGAATTAGATATTAGAATTCATGGAGGATAGGTCCATCAGAGGTTATTAGCCAAGATGGTCAGGGAGGCAACTCCTGTTCTGGGTGTCCCTAAGCCTCTGATTGCCAGAAGCTGAGACTGGACAATGGGGGATGGGTCATTCAATATTTGCCCTGCTCTGTTCATTACCTCTAAAGCATCTGGCACTGGTCACTGTCAGAAGATAGGATATTGGGCCAGATGGACTACTGGTCTGACCCAGTATGCCGTTCTTATGTTCCTAGCTCTCCAATCTTAATTTCCCCTTCTAATAAAAGTTCTGCAATATTCTGTTGTTTGTTTTGTTTTGTTTGTTGTTGTTTTTGAGATTACTTACTTTTTTTTATTTAATTTTTTTCTAAACAGTATTAAGGTCCTTCTATAAATGTTTGACTAATGTAGAGTGTACCAGAAACATGACTGGTTAGAAAAATAGTGTTTCTATTTCAGCCAGGAAAGCAAACTTTTTTCACCCATTTTGATGATAGGATGGGCCAAATCCTACTCACCTAGTTCACTCAAGTAGGCCCCGTGTAAGTCACCATATTGTGTCAGGCTCTCTTTGATATTATAGTTAGGACTCGGCAACTCTGATTACTTCTAGAAATTGCCAATACTAATATATTTAAAGCATTTCTTTTTCACATTAGTGTGAGGTTAAGGTAGTATAAAATGACTGGATACATAATACCATTTTAAAAATCTACCATAAATTAAAAGAACAGGAGTACTTGTGGCATCTTAGAGACTAACAAATTTATTTGAGCATAAGCTTTCATGGGCTACAGCCCACTTCATCGGACGCATAGAATGGAACATATACTGAGGAGATATATATACATACAGAGAACATGAAAAGGTGGGAGTTGCCCAACCAACTCTAAAAGGCTAATTAATTAAGATGAACTGTTGTCAGCAGGAGAAAAAAAACTTTTGTAGTGATAATCAAGATAGCCCATTTAAGACAGTTTGAATCTATTTCCCCCATGTTAAGTATCCTCACAGCTTCTTGTCAATGTGTGTAATGGCTCAGCCGTTGCCAGTCTCTATTTAAGCCTAAATTGATAGTATCTACTTTGCATATCAATTCAAGTTCAGCAGTTTCTCGCTTGAGTCTGTTTTTGAAGCTTTTCTGTTGCAAAATTGCCACCTTTAAATCTGTTACTGAATGGCCAGAAAGGTTGAAGTGTTCTCCTACTGATTTTTCAATGTTATGATTCCTGATGTCAGATTTGTGTCCATTTATTCTTTTGCATACAGACTGTCTGGTTTGGCCAATGTACATGGCAGAGGGGCATTGCTGGCACATGATGGCATATATCACATTGGTAGATGTGCAGGTGAATAAGTTATCATAAGTTAGAGGCCACATAGCCATAAAATGAGAAGAATGTGGCATCTTTAGAAAAAAATGTGAAACTTCTGTTTGCACAACTAATTTATCCTTTGAACATGATAAAGAAGTTAACTGAATTTAAATTGGGATCTCTTCCATTCAGGTGGGTTTTATATCCATCATCACAGAATTGTGTACAAACAGAAACCCATCTAATTTATAAATATAGAAATAATGCTTACTTGTGTTTAGACTTGGCTTTCAGTCAAGATTCAGGTCAATAATTAGAAGAGCAGCTGGGTAGTTGAAAACCATCAAAATGCCTTAAAGGCAGGAGGGGGAAAGTACATTACTTTACTTTAAATGTAAATTATTTAAAAATAATTTTTAAATTAACTATAGAAAATTCTTTAAAAATTCTTTATACTATTAAAAAAAATGTGGCTCTGATAATTTCAGGACAATGTTTTGCTGGATCTGATGTCAAGGTAAAACTCAGCCAGTATCTTTAATTTATCACATAAAAACTAACTAATCTTTATGTATCTTTGTGAAGATCACAACAGGCATGAAATAATATTGTGCTTAATAACAAGATATTTCTGTGTTTGTTTTATTTAAAAATAAAATGAACCTTTTAGGCCTGGTTCGAATAATAATAAAATACAAGTTTGTCGTTCCCATGCTTATACCATATCTTGCAGAAATACAGACAAAGGCATAAATATAAAGGTCCAAGTTCTCTGCTGGCACAATTCTGTTGACTTCAGTGGAATTACACTAGCAGAGAACTTGGCTCTAAGACTTGCTTTAGGAGAAGGTGCTCAGGTTCTGGCCTGTTCAAGCAAGAACTTTTGTAGAAATCACTATCTAAAAACTTACCTGCAAAGTGGGTTAGAAGTTAGTGGAAAGAATATTCTTGTGAATGAAAATGTTTTGAGCTTTTCCTTGTATGTAAAGGGAATATTACATGTTTATAATCAATGACACCAGAACTAAGGCCATGAACCAGGATTCAAGACTCATTTATACCAGCTTTAAACCATCCTCATTGAAGGTGAGGATGTTCATTAACTCTAAGGAGGCACTCGATACCGCACAAGATCAAGCTCTAAATATAGTAGGTGAAATCCTGGCTCCTTTAAAGTAAATGGGATCACTGACATTGATTTGAATGTGGCCAGGATTTCGCCCAGTGAATCACAAAAGAAACACAGTAGATGCAGGTGGTGTATTGTCACACTTCAAAGCAACTGTACCTGTATTCCCAATCCATGGTACCTTGAGGGCACCTGCTCTAGGTCCCAGGTCTTCAGCTATCACCTCTCTTGGGCAGAGACCTCTGTGTGTGTGTGTGTCTCTCTCTCTCTCTCTCTCTCTCTCTCTGCTAATCAGGGATTTTTCAGGCTGCACAGTTCCCTTCCTATAATGTGATACTGCCAGCAAGCCAGACTGCTGAAACAGGCCAGCGTCTGTGCTTTGCTTCCTCTTCGAAGGCTGTGAACAACATAATTGCCAATAGGTACTAGTTACCACACTGCCCTTTCTAAGCAAGCACATTTATTCTTAAGGTGAAAGCCTTACAGAGAAAAATATTTAAAACAATAAAAGTTCCTATATACATGCTAAAATCTTACCAGAGGTCATCCATCAGACTTATGGAGCCTTCATAGGCCAAAGTCCTTCAATCTCTTCTCAGGAAGGATTGGTGTCCTCCTTGGACAGAGGGTTCTGGTCCATTTGCTGAATCAGAAGGAAGGCTAGTCCATTTAAACTAAGGCTATTTGTCCGAAAGTCCTATCTTTGACTTTTGGCCTCTGGAGAATCCAGTTTGAGCCAAATATACGTGAGCCTCTGCGGGTACCTCTCAGGAGGTGTTACAATGTGAGTGAATTTGCCTAATCACCCCCTACAATTCTTAGTTCCAGGAGAGCTATGGTCACCTTTCCGCATAGAATTACATGGCCCACAATGATATGCTAACTTAATATGGCAAGATCTCCCAAAGATATTGCAGGAAATTGCCTTATCTGTCACAGTACACACTTATGAAAATAAGGAAATCTTACATTCTCTGTTACCTCTGGCTTGGTGTTAATTTGTTTGCCTGGCCCTCTGAATACTGTACAAGCACTTTGATTTTTTTTTTTCATTTGTACAATGAAATGTAATCCAGATAACTCTTATTTCTGGTTAGTGTCAAAGAACTGTAGCAACTCCCCAAATGTGTGTCTAATAAAGGTGTGTGTGTGGGGGGGTCACAATGCACAAATCTGGTGCAATTTCTTCTCTAATGTAAACAGAGGACTCACATTTAGCTCGTCAGGCTCAGCAGCAGCTCCTCCTCCACTACATGGGAATGCATAGGAATGGCAATTTATTTGAAAATGTATTATTTGAATAATGGGTTTTGTATTACAGAGTGTAGACCCTCTTGATCCCATACTTGCAGTTGTAGCAAAGTAAAAGAGTGGGTGTGGTTGCCTGGTGGCTGGCCAGGAGGGGGGAGATGAAATAACATTTACACTTACAGTAACTGTTTAAAAATGTAACTGAGTTCTGCCTAATCCTCAGAAGTCCAATTTGGGAATCCAAATTGTTAGCATTGTGAACAGCTCAACTTTTCTCACCCTGCTTTTGCAGTTATCATTTCCTGCCGGACAAACATAATCACAGAGTCAAGGTGTGTGAGGTAATATTTTTTTATTGGGCCAACTTCTGTTGGTGACAGAGAGAAGCTTTTGTAGCTTACACAGAGCTCTTAAGAGAATAATGGGTTCTCTTAACAACTCTGTGTTAGCGTGAAAGCTTGTCTCTGTCACCAACAGAAGTTGGCCCAATAGAAGATATTACCTCACCCACCTTCTCTCTCTAATATCCTGGGGCCAACAAGGCTATAACAACAGTGCAAACAAACTTAACTACAGTCATTCTTATCATGATGGGGTGGGGGGGGAGGTTCCACCACCCTTACTTATGTTCGGCAGTACCTTTCTTGGCAAATAATTGCATGGATTTCAGTGGGATTGCACATAAGGGACTGCATAGCATTAGGAATGAGTGACCGAATCAGGCCCATAGCGTTCAATAGGAGAAATGAATGCAAATCTAAAGGAAAGTGTTCTAGTTGCAACTCTAATGCCACGTTAACCCCAGTAAACATCCACAAGCGAAGCAAGATCAGGCTTGCATTGGAGAACTTCACAAAGAACACTGGTACCGCATGAGGAGGTGACAGTGATTCCAAAGCTGGCGTTCTTCCTTCTGAGTCAGTACTGAAACTGTACCCTGCACCATTTGAGTGGGACACTGTGCTGCTAGAGCTGCTGTCTGGCTGATGAGATATAAAACTGAGGTCTTGAACCCATGCAGTCTTCAAAATACTTCTAATAAGAGTATTGGGTGTTAACCCCTGTATCCTATTAATTCCAGCTCAGGTAGTTATTACAGTCTGCCTACCTAAATTCCTCCTACAATATCGAGTGGCTATGATCATATTCTTCACTTCATTCACTAAACTGCAGTGTAGTGCTGTTATGCATGGCTGAACAGCTGATATGTTCCACCACAGAGGTGGCTTTATTTCGTTTGTGGGTGAAGTCACTACCATATATCCCTTACCTATGTTACAAGAGCGTCGTGCAGCTTAGTTACTTGTAAAGTGCTAAAGATGTGCCATGTATTATTTTACTAGGAATAACTATCCTCTTAAATATCAGTCTAAATACTTTGCATGGCTACTTAGATTGATTCGCCATAGATTGTTGTATGAAGAACAGATGATTGACACTGAACCCAAGTAAGGCAGTGGTTATGCTGTTGAGACAGAAGGAAACACTTCGAAGAGTTTGCAGCCATGGTGCAGTCTCCTTTGCTTGAAGGTACACACCCTTAGTCGGTCAGTTCAGTCTATAGTTTAGGAGTGCTCCTGGATTCCTGGGTGGTGGTGATCTCTCACATAGCAGCATCTGCAATTAATGCTTTCTACTAGCATGGAACAGAGTGGTAGATGATTCATAGAGTTTAAGGCCAGAAGGGACTAGTACATCATGTAGTCTGACCGCCTATATACGACAGGCTATTAAATTTCACTCAGTTATCCCTGTACTGAGCCCAATAACTTGTGTTTGGCTAAAGCATATCTTCCAGAAAGACATCCAGTCTTGATTTGAGAACATTAGGAGATCCACCACTTTCTCTTAGTTGTTCATTCCTATGGTTAATCACCTGACCTGCATGATTAAAAATGTGTGCCTTATTTCTCATTTGAATTTGTCTGGCCTCGGCTTCCAGCCACTGGTTCCTGTTATGCCTTTCTCCACTAGATTAAAGAGCCTGTTAGTACCCAGTGTTTATCCCTGAAAAAGTACTTGTACATTATAACCAAGTCACCTCTCAATTTTCTTTTTGGTATACTCAACAAACTGATCTCTTTAAGTCTCGCAGGATAAGGCATTTTCTCCATCTCTCAAATAGTTTTTGTAGCTCTTTTCTGCACACTCACTAATTTAGAAACACCCTCTTTAGAATGTGGACACCAGAACTCTATGCAATATTCCAGTAACAATCTCACCAATCCCATATACAGAGGTAAAATCACCTCCCTATTGCTACTCTCCTGTTCATACATCCAGGGATCTCATTAGCCTTTTTTGCCAAGGCATAGCACTGGGAACTCATCATCATGTTCTATTGCTTGTCCACTGTGACCCCTAAATCATTTTCAGAGTCACTGCTTTCCAGGATAAGTTCCCTATTCTGTAGTTCAAGCCTGCTTTCCTTGTTCCTAGATGGATATCATTGCATTTGGTGGTATTTAAATATACTGTATTTTGTTTATTGGGTCTAGTTTATCAAGCTATCCAGATTACTCTGTATGACTGCCTGGTATGACCGCTACATTCCACTGGCCCAGTGGAGCTCTTTACCATAAGAATAAATCTTGTCTGAGACCGAGGTTTCTCAGGGGCCAGTTTAAGACTGTGGAATGAAATTCCACAGGAATGAAGGACTACCACAAACCTCACCACCTTCTGCTGTGTAAGTGCAAGGCGCGCAATTTTCAACTGCCTCCTCTAATGGGGAAACAGAACAACATACGTATTTTAAAAAAATCAAAACAAAAAACCCCCCAACAAACAATACCAAGCACACACAATTCTCCCTCTGGGAAAAGGATGAGAGGAAAAAATAAACCACATGTGACAGATGTCGGTCCACATCACTAATGCACTACAGGAAGCTGCTTACATACTATGGTGATGAGGACAGTATAAGAATCTATATAAAATAGAAGGCAGTTGTTCAACTTCTCCAATGCACTGTTACATTTCCCCCATTTTGGGATCACTGAAGATTGTTTATCTGAGACCCTAACAAGGCAATGTCACCAGATGTTCACTATTGTATTTCTTGGAAGTATTGTGTGAAAGGATACAAGGCTCTGTGGTCTAGATATACTTTACATTAAATATCAGTTTTATATTGTAAAAGCATGTACCAGTGTATTTTGTTTGCCTTTTCAGTGTGATTAAGTGCTTCTATTATTATGAAAATATTCTAATCAAACATAAGTTTATACAACTGAAGTGGACTAGCGTTGTTTGGGTAAGAAAATCCCCTTGGAGAGAGTATAGATTGTATTTACTTTAAACTCTTCTAAAGACTACATTTTCTTTTTGTAATTCAGCATGCAATTTTAAAAGAATTTTCTGATAAAAATCTGGCATGTTCCTTGATGCCTTTTAACTAGGGCATGAATGGTTTCTTTTCTTCACAGGCTGTTATAAAGAGCATTGGCTGAGTTTAAATGAACCAAACAGTAAACCTTCCATGGAACATCAGTATGGCATTTACAGTATCCGTCAGAAATCTGGAAGTGATTCAGTAAACTGGGCAGCAACCTTTTGATTTTTGTTTTTTTGGGGGGGTTTTTAGGTCCATTTAATCATGCTAGTAAAGAAAACTGTTTAGACATTCAAATCAGTGCACGTTAATTATTAGGAAAACTTCCTATCTTTATTCACTAAATAAATCCTATCCATCAATTGTGCTGACAGCATCATCCAAAATGAATGTTTAGAAGTGTATTGTTTTAATTATCAGATGGCAGCTTTAAAAGTGAAGTGTAATTCTCAAACTGATCTGTTCCAAGATCAGCAACATACACAGAATAATTCCAAAACACACTTTTAAACATTTCAGCTCAAAGTCTTCTCTTAATGACTACAGTTTCACAAGATATTCTAGTCCGAAGCATATAGTCAAATCAAGACCAGTGTGGGTTTTTCCCATTATCTCCTGTCCCATGCCAGACATATCATCTGCCCACTTGTAATATTATCAGAATTTGTCCATCTGTACTGAAGTGTGTGTTCGCAGGATAGTAATACTGTCACAGTTTGGGGTCACTCAGGCCAGTAAGGGGTTCAGTCAACATCTGCCTTGTAACCCTGGGTGTCTCCTGGCCGTGTAGCTTTGGTTCAGAGCTCTGACCTGAAAAGCTTATTAGCAGCCCACAAGTCTCACCGTGGTTTTGCCCATCTTGGATGTTCCTTGCAGAGTGACCTTAGTTTTATGATTATGATTCCTGCTTGGGGCTGAAAGGATACTATGAGCAGGACACCCACACCAGAGTGAGTGTGGCAATGTTTTCTGCCTCATGTTCTTGAGTTCTATAACCAACAGTTCCTTTTCTGTGCCCCTGTCTACTCCCTCACCATACCCCACTCACAGTGGTGGTAAGTACTAAGGGAACTGGAAACCCTAATTAAGCCCAAACTCCCACACTGCAAGCCCGTCCCCCTGCTGCATCTATCCTCAGTTAATGATTTATTCCCAAGAATCAAAGAGGCAGGATCAGGTACAAAACAAAAACAGTTTATTAAAGGACCACCAACAACTATACCCAATAAGGAAACAGGAAAACCACTTGGATGTTAACAATACAAACAAGCTTTAAGCCAAGAACCCAAAACCATACACCACCGGGAGTGGGTAAGACAAATTAAAGGGGTTAACACATCACCATTCTTCTTGTTGTTTACACAGGACCCTGGACACACTGGAACTAAGGACACCACCAAGACCCCAGGACATCAAAGGACAGGAACCACGAACATGAACACCACGATACTCAGGACAGGATCAGGTAAGCTATCTTCCTTCTCAACTTGCCACGTTGTCTCAGCTGGGAATAGATCTTGGCACTGGGCTGCCTCTATGATGGACAGCAGCTGTCACAAGGCACTGTAATCTTTTATCACCTTTAGTTGCCAGGCAGGATTCTCTAGGTCACTTCATCCTTTCCTGCCCAAATGTACAAAAGGCACCAATACTTCCTGCCAAAGTGCTGTTGCTAGGCAGATTATAGACAAGGGGGAACAAGAAGAGGGAATACAGTATGGAGGGTGAAGTACCAATCAAGGAAACCAACATGGCGAACTGAAATTTCCTTACAGTGGTTGTCCTTGGTCAGTGATGACCCACAGTTCAGAGGTGCATCTATGTGAATTCACCTCCCACCCAGGGAAGAAGTCACTTTGCTTGCTTTGCCATCTGAGCACTTGCTCTGACCGGCCACCCCGTCAGCCGCAGTTCCTTTCCGCCTGGCTGCCCCACCAGCCGCTCGTTGCCTCGCCAGGCGCTCGTTCGCCGGCCGACCATCAGTCACCGTCTGCTGCCACTTGCCTCTCTGCTGTGACCTCTGCACATCAGTCTCTTAGTGATTTTCAGCTCTTTTCAGGCTGAGTGGAAACACTGACCCACCACAAGTGATTTCAGCTCTCATTTGACCATTTTAACATAACAAAAAGGCTCCCAATGAAGCCTCTTTAGTTCTATCTTTGAACAGTGGGGAGGAAGGGGTTAAACTAGATCGGGGCTCCTTAGGGAGAGTTCACATCTCCTGGCTGGGACACCTGTCCCCACCCCTCTTACTTTCACAGAGGTCTGTCATTGGAGCCCTGGCTTAACAAGTTCCTTTCAGGTGAGGGTGACCCCTCAGTCGGGACAAGCTTTCAGCCTTATCTATAGGAGAAGACAAGTAGTTATTCCTTTGTATTGGCCCCTAATACAGATTGCTGTCTCTTTCAGGACAAACTACCAATTACTTAAGCATCCAAAAAACTATAAAAACCTGCCTAAACCCTCACTCATTCATAAAACAGATAGATGTTGACATATAAGAGTGGTCCTCCTAGACCACTGCAGGGCTGCTCTTCTCTCTGAGTCCTTGTTCCAGCCGTTAATACTGTGCATGAATCAAACAAATGATAAGTAGATGGAGCAGGAGATGGACTGGATCTTGGGGAAAAAGTAATTATTTTTTAAGAAAGTAGAGCGGCTGCAAGTGCATACTCAGCAAGTGCATACTCGGTATATGCTTACTGAACAGGACTACTTGTGGCACCTTAGAGACTAACAAATTTATTTGAGCATAAGCTTTCGTGGGCTACAGCCCACTTCTTCGGATGCATAGAATGGAACATATAAATTTGTTAGTCTCTTAGGGTACATCTACACTACAGCGGGGAGTCGATTTAAGATACGCAAATTCAGCTACGTGAATAGCGTAGCTGAATTCGACGTATTGCAGCCGACTTACCCCGTTGTGAGGACGGCGGCAAAATTGACTTCTGCCGCTTTTTGTCGGCGGCGCTTACTACCACCTCCGCTGGTGGAGTTAGAGTGCCGATTCGGGGATCGATTGTCGCGTCCCGACGGGACACGATAAATCGATCCCCAAGAGGTCGATTTCTACCCGCCGATTCAGGCGGGTAGTATAGACCAGACCTAAGGTGCCATAAGTACTCCTGTTCTTTTTGCAGATACAGACTAACATGGCTGTTACTCTGAAACCTGTCTATATGCTTAGTTTTAGCTCTGAGACTAGAGTTGGTTATTCTTCCTTTACTGGGGGATGAAAGCATTCAGCATTTAAACTTACCGTAAGAAGGGCAGAGTATGGAAGTGATATGAAAGGAAGAGTAAATTATGAAAGCTAGAGCAACTGTCTCTCTCCTAAAAGGTACTTGTGTTTGGGGAAAGGTAGTAAGGTCCAGAAACAAATTAGAAAAAAAAAATTATCTGAGCCATATTAAAAGCTAAGAAACGTATTTAAATTTGGATATTCAGGATGGAATCACCTTTTAGCTTCAGAAAGATCTCCATTCCCCACAGAATAGTAGACAACAGTCACCCCATGAAAAACGAGACAGAGGTATTGCATCAATAGAACAAAACCTTATTAACTGATCAGTGATTCATGGGGTAGAAGAAACTTCTCATTAATCTCATTCAAGGTGTCAGGTACACCACAGTATTTATTTCTTGTGATCACCATATAGCCAAAACAGTAAATCTATAGAGGGAGTAAAGAATTTTCATCTCTTATTGCTAGTTTTTCTTTATTATTATTGGTTACATACAATGTGAAACAGTATTCAAGAAATATTTTAGAAAGATTCCAGCCATAAGGAAGGCATCTTCCCTTGTTTGCTAGTTCAGTGCAATGCTACCAGTCTGGTTGCTGCATGAAGTCTTTTTAAGAGCTATTTAAGTCCTCAACTGACTGAAAGGGAAAAAAAAATCTGTTTCATATTTTTCCACACAATATATTCTGTTTATCCTTTAATATAATAATTAAAAAAAACTTGCTTATAATGTAGATTGATTCAAATAAGGGAATTCTTCAAGTTTCCAGATTCACAAATAGTCCTTCCTGAATGGTTAACTGTTCCCATGTTTATAGAAAAAAGAGAGAGAGAGGAAATTACAGAAGAGATTTTGAATATTATCCTAGACGTTAATAGCTTTTAATTCTAATAAAGGATTTCTCAAGTCATGCTGTATTCTGCAGTTCTCTTCTAAATGTCTGCATGGGAAATAAGAATTAAATTGGATCAGTTGTGTGGAAAGAGGATTTAATCTTTAAGCTCCAATGTGGTTTGTTTGCTTTTGCCTTGTAAATCACTAAAGTTGTATCACTAACCTTGGGACTGGATCCTCGGCTATGCCATTTAACATAAAGGACCCAGAAATTCAGCTGATGTAAACCGGCATGGTGTCATTGCATTAATTGGAACTGCACTGATGTGTATCAAATAAATATAGTGCCCTTTATGTTTAAGGGTATGTATATACGGCAGCGTAAGCTCAGGGTCTCTGGGCTTGAGCATCCGCACTGAATATTGACAATAGGTTTAGCGTTTCTGAACATGGGTCGCTGTTACCCGCACTTACGCGTCTACACTGCACTATGCAAGCCCAAATAAAGCCATCTTATCCCAGGCTTTCTAGTTCTTTCCCCAGCTTTAGCCAGTCTAGCCCTTTGCTCATGATGCACTGTGAGAAAACTTGACAGTCCATCCTGCTGCAATTTACAGAAGGTTGTCTCAGCCTGCCAACACATCCAGCTGAGCCGTCTTTTAGGCCCACCTGCTCCTAGCAACCAAAGTCAGTGAAGAACTTGTCTTGCTCAGGCTTTTGCTCCAATTTCAAGAAACAGGCAGAGCATCCATGAGAACATAAGAATGGCTGTGCTGGGTCAGACCAGGGGTCCGTCTAGCCAAGTATTCTGTCTTCCAACAATGCCTGATATCAGATGCTTCAAAGTAATCCATCACCTGTCATCCAGTCCCAGCTTCTGGCAGTCAGAGGTTTAGGAACATGAAGAGCAGGGGCTTGCATCCCTGATCATCTTGGCTAATAGCCAATGATAGATAAATTCATGGAGGATAGGTCCAATTCTTTTTTGAACCCAGTTATAGTTTTGGCCTTCATAACATCCCCTGGCAATTAGTTCCACATGTTGACTGTGCATTGTATGAAGAAGTACTTCATGTTTGTTTTAAATCTGCTGCCTATTAATTTCATTGGGTGACTCCTAGTTGTTGTGTTATATGAAGTGGTAAATTACACTTCCTTGTTCACTTTCCCCACATCATTCATGATTTTATAAACCTCTGTCATATCAACCCTTAGTAGTCTCTTTTCTATGATGTGCAATCCCAGTCTTTTTAATCTCTCCTCAAATGGAAGCTGTTCCATATCTCTAATCATTTTTCCTGCCCTTCTCTGTACTTTTTTCCAATTCTAACATCTTTATTGAGATGAGATGACCAGAACACTTCACAGTATTCAAGAGGTGGGCATACCATGGATTTATATAATAGCATTATATTTTCTGTTCAATTTTCCTAATAGTTTCTAATATTCTGTTAATTGTTTTGAATGCTGCTGGAAGTTGAGCTGACGTTTTCAGAGAACTGTCCACGAAGATTCCAAGATCTCTTTTTGAGTGGTAACAGATCATTTAGACCCCCATCATTTTGTGTGTATGGTTGGGATTATGTTTTTCAATGTGCATTACTTTGCACTTATCAACATTGAATTTCATTTGCCAGTTTGTTGCTCAGTCACCCAGTTTTGAGAGATCCCTTTGTAACTCTTCACAGTCAGCTTTGGATGTAATGATCTTGAATAATTTTGTACTATCTGAAAATTTTGCCATTTCACTGTTTTATTTATCCATATGTTGAACAACACAAGTACCAGTACATATCCTTAGGGAACCCCATTATTTACCTCCCCAATTGTGAAAACCAACTATTTATTCCTACCCTTTGTTTCCTATCTTTTAACCAGTTACTTATCAATGAGAAGATCTCCCCTCTTATTCCGTGACTGCTTATTTTGCTTAAAAGCCTTCAGTGTGGGACGTTGTCAAAAACTTTCTGAAAGTTGAAATACACTATATACACTGGATCACCCTTCTGCACATTTGTTGACCCTCTCAAGAATTCTAATAGATCAGTGAGGCATGATTTCCCTTTACAAAAGCTATGTTGATTCTTCCCCAATGTATTGTGATTATCTATATGTCTGATTCTGTACTTTACTGTACTTTCAACCAATTTACCTGGTACTGATGTTAGGCTGAGTGGCCTGTAATTGCTGGGATTGCCTCTGGAGTATTTTTAAAATATCAGTGTTGCATTAGGTGTCCTCCATTCAGCTGATACAGAGGATGATTTAAGCGATAAATTACATACCATAGTGAGGAGTTCTGCAGTTTCATATCTGAGTTCCTTCAGTATTCATCACTGAATACCATCTGGTCCTGGTGACTTATTACTGTTTAATTTATCAATTTGTTCCTTAACCACCTCTATTGACACCTCCATCTGGAATAGTTCCTCAGATTTGTCACCTAAAAAGAATAACTCAGCTGTGGGAATCTCCCTCACATTCTCTGTAATGAAGACTGATGCAAAGAATTCATTTTGCTTCTCCGCAATGGCTTGGTCTTCCTTGAATACTTCTTTAGCACTTTGATTATACAGTGGCTCCACGGATTGTTTGGCAGCATTCGTGCTTCTGATGTACTTACAAAAATTAATAGCAATTTTTTTAGTCTTTTGCTAGATGCTCTTCAAATTGTTTTTGACCTCTCTTATTATACTTTTACACTTGACTTGCCAAAGTTTATGCTCCTTTTTATTTTCCTCATTAGGATTTGACTTCCAATTTTTAAAGGATGCCTTTTTGCCTCTAGTCACCTCTTCTACTCTATTGTTTAGCCATGGTGGTGGTTTTTTGGTCCTCTTGCTTTTGTTGTTGTTGTTGTTGTTTGGGTTATGCATATAGTTTGAGCTTCTAGTGATTTTTTTAAAGTTTCCATGCAGCTTGCAGGCATTTCACTCTTATGATGGTTCCTTTTTAATTTCTGTTTAACTAGCTTCCTCACTTTTGTGGATTCCCCCCTTTCAAGTTAAATGCTGCTGTGGTGAGTTTCTTTGGTATTTTACCCCTACAAGGATGTTGCATTAAATTACATTATAGTTGTAAGTGATAATAAGTGATTATCCCCCTCTATTCAGCACTGGTGAGGCCACATCTGAAGTATTGCGTCCAATTTTGGGGCCCCCAGTACAGAAAGGATGTGGACAAATTGGAGAGAGTCCAGCGGAGGGCAACGAAAATGATTAGGGGGCTGGGGCACATGACTTATGAGGAGAGGCTGAGGGAACTGGGCTTATTTAGTCTGCAGAAGAGAAGAGTGAGGGGGGATTTGATAGCAGCCTTCAACTACCTGAAGTGGAGGTTCTAAAGGGGATGGAGCTCAGCTGTTCTCAGTGGTGGCAGATGACAGAAAAAGGAGCAATGGATTCAAGTTGCAGTGGGGGTGGTCTAGGTTGGATATTAGGAAAAACTATTTCATTACGAGGATGGTGAAGCACTGGATTGGGTTACCTAAGGAGGTGGTGGAATCTCCATCCTTAAAGGTTTTTAAGGCCCAGGTTGACAAAGCCCTGGCTGGGATGATTTAGTTGGGTTTGGCCCTGCTTTGAGCAGGGGTTTGGACTAGATGACCTCCTGAGGTCTCCTCCAACCCTAATCTTCTATGATTCTATTATTCTAACACAGTATAGAGTTCTCTCTCTCTCTGACTATAATTTGCCTGTGTGGCTGAGTTTTATTTATAAACTAAGCTAAACATCTGCTTATAGACTTCATATGCAATTTAATCTTAACTTAAGCCTTCATGTGCAGTAAAACACAGGTTATAAGGTGGTTTGCTGACTTTTCTTTTTGTGCCTTTTGGAGTTTTTATGTGTCCAGCACCAGTCTTCCTCTTCCCTTCCCCCTTCTGCTGTTCTGGCCCCCAGAAGTATACCTGCACAGCTCCTAGAGTCTCTCTGGCTGCAGGTATTCTCACTGGGTGTAGAAGAGATTGTTCATACATGGTCCAAGCACCAAAGATTCTTGAATGACCTGTATGGTACAATGGTGCTCGGTCAGCTGAATTTTCTCTCTCTCTCACCACTACTAAAGGATACACTTATGCCTTTCTATTGAGGTGGGAAAGCCCATATGACTGACTATTGTAGCCGCTCTGTTTAACCAAAACCAAAGTATGCTGACTGTAGCAGGATTTTAGAACCCACAAAAAGGAGACTGCCAACTTGTAAAAACTCTTCACTAGTAAAGGCTAATTTTTAAGTTTATACCAACCAGCTATGTTAACAAAATGATATCTAAAAATACATGAAGGGCCACCCTAGAGGCCAAGTGGTAGCACTCTGCATTGCCCTGAGGGGAGACTGGCTTGATTCCAATTCCCGTTGTCTTGCTCCGTGAACTGACACTGAAGACCAAATTGTTAAAGACATTCAGATGTAGATAGGCACCAGGGAAATGGGGGTGGAGAGAAGGGTTTCAATAGCCTAAGGTGCCAAGGCAATTTTAGGTGCCTAAATACATTTTAAAATATGGCCTGGAGTCCCCAGAGAGGGGGGGAGGGATCATCTTGGTTTCCCTCAACAGCAACCTTTATGACTGACTAAGGAGCTAAATGGACAGGTCCTAATGGAAGCCCCATTCAAGCCCCTGCCATTGAAAGGATTTGGCTACCTTACAGGAGTTAGGTTCCTCCTCTCTCTTGCCCTTCATTGGAGAAGAAGAGAAAAACACAAGCTATAAGTAGTTCTTCAAAACTAGGTAAGCAAACCGTGAAGTGGGGCTGTTGGCACTCAGCCAGGTAAGACCTTTGGTCTCGGCACATGACTCCCATTGACATCATTGGGAGCTCTGGAGTGAGGGCGGTATCGAGCCCTTAGACAGTATGAGGCAAAAAAAAAAATGTCCATATGTTCCTATGCTATGATTATTCTACTACATGGCTGGGGAATTTTGTACATCTTAATTTAAATAATTTATGGTCAGAAGCAACACTCCACAGATTGGCGCTTAAATGTCCTACTGTCCAACCAAGACTTTTTGCTCCTTACTGCAAGAGGAACATGTGCTAGAGGGTCTATGTATAGCGTAAGTACTAAGTATGACTGCAGAACAAGTCATTTATGATTTGTGCAATTTTGTAATGAAAGCAAAAAGTGTCTTGTTTAAGATCTGGGGGAGTAACTGGGTTCTCCTGGGACATCAAAGATCCATACACATATGGTCAAAAAGGTGAAGCAGCCTAGCTTCTGTTACACTCAGTGCAAAGTGCAAACACAAGAACCCCACACTCAACAGAAAAGCCCCTAAGCTCTGCCAGGCTATGAACTCGTTCCAAGACAGGTTTTTTAATTTTTTTTTTAATGTAACCGCTCTAGAAGGCACTGGAGAACATCTAACCCCACATTACAGGGATATGGTTGCTGCAGTATGTGTGTGGATCTGTTGTTTTTTCCTGTTCTTGACTTGCAGACTAACATTGTGATATTTTTTTTTTATCTGTTTTTCCATCAAAGTTTGGCTTCCCCCTCATTCCTTCTTCCACCTACATAGTGAGGCTGTGGGAAACCGGGCTAAAAATGCAGGCCAGTTTTCATTCCGAGCTGCCAAGCTGTCTTAAAGCAGTGGGCCACATAGTATCTGTTCTCTCTGACATTCCAAAGTTCTGCCAACATGGCAGAACATAGCAACACAGGTCTGACTGGTCTGGTCACTGCTCCACTTGCTGCAACTCTGTTGTTCAGTTCAGTGATCCCTCCATCATTGAGCTGACCTGACTACAGCCTTTCATTGCTAAGGGTTTGGGGTTGGGGAGGTGTTTGAAAGCTATCCTTGTTTTCCTCGAATTCACCAGTTGTTAAGAAGGGTAGCAGAGATCCAGTGGATTGAGCACGAGGATAATAGTCAAATGACCAGGGCTGTATTCTCAACTGTACCATGATTTAAATGACCACGAGTCTTTCTCTGTTTCATTTACCCCATCTGGAGATAAGATGATTAATTCACAGATACATATATGCTACGTATATGTTTAAACCAGCATATTCTATAATAAATAGTAATACTTAATTCTCATCTAGGGCTTTCCATGATTTTGGTGATAATTTTAAGTTGTATTGATTTCTTTTATACATTTCAATAGCTCACTTTTAAAAATCAGTCCAAATAAGAAACTGGATTAAAAGCTAACAGGAATCTATTTGTAATCGATGCACAGAGTTGAAATGGATGATTTTTTCTTTTCTTACGCTGAGCTCCTCCAGATCAGCAGAGAATTTTGATTTAAAAAAAAAATCATTTAAATAGGTAACCAAAATGAGATATTTTAAAATAAAGCCTATGTAAGAGGATTTTCAGGGAAGATCATTCTTTTTACTTGCAATTAATCCTATGGGTTTTACAGCAAAAGTGTCACTTCTCATGGAGAGTATATATATATTGGCATAAATCACCCAGAGAACTGCTCAATATATATGCTAACAGAATAGCACTTTCTTCACTTTAACTAAGAAGTCTATGAAAAATTAGGAGTCCACGTACAATAATAGACCATTCTCAGAGAGTCTGAGCACAGGTTTGGGATCCAGGAACAAATAGCTTCTGATTCTGATCCCTGAAACCTCTCTGGCCTTCAGAAGTAATTTAGCTGTTTTGTTCCACTGGTGATAATCATACTTAGTAGATTTTAGTGAATAACTAGCAACAGCTAATTTTCTCAATTTATCTTCTTTTCCTGCATAAGGAATGTCTTAATGGAATTTTTGTTTCTCTCTGAACTTTTCCCCCCTCTCTGTGATTGATCATGAACAGTTTGTGAATGTTACATACACCATATCTGAAATTCAAGCTCGTTAGTTGGTTGTGATGGGCCACAAGTCACATGATATTGTTTCTATTCCCTAATTGGATGAATTTACTCATCATCCCCGTCATTGGAGGTTTTTAAGAACAGGTTAGATGAACATTCATCAGGGATGATCCAGGTTTACTTTAACTATGTCAGCAAAAATTTTGAGTGTAGACTAGGCCTAAGAAGTGTAATTCTGACTGCAAAAGTTGTCAGATTCTTGTCTAGTTCATTTAATTGCATCTGTGCCAGAACTCTGGCAGGGGGGGTTGGTCTTTAGCAACATCTCATCCTATATAAAATATAGTACTTGCTTGTATAAGTTTAAAATCTGCCATCCACAAACACTTGCATAGTTTGTGATTTATTGTTCTGATTTATTATTAGAGCTAGATGAATAATTCAGTATATTCAAGATGTTTTCTTTTTTTCTCTCTTTGTGAATTGTTGGTAAACAGACTGAAATTCTCAATTTTTATTCATTAACCTTTCTTCTGCAAATAATTCTTGGTCTGCAGATTACGACAAACAGCTATGTAATTTGGAAGGTACACTGTATTGGTTAGTTACACAAATCATCTAATCAAGGAACAGAAACAATACCATATGATTTACGTCAGGGGTTCTCAACCCTTTTCTTTCTGAGGTCCCCCCCAACATGCTTATAAAAACTCCATGCAGTGGACTTCAGCTTTCTGCCCTGGGCCCCAGGAAGTCTAACACTGGCCCTGCTTGGCGGACCCCCTGAAACCTGCTTGTGGGCACCCAGGGTACCCTGGGCTGAGAACCGCTGCCTTAGGTAACTAACCCAGTCATTGAATTGTATATTTGATTGTTAATCTTGCAATTTGCAATGCATCCTGCATTGGTTAATGTTAATTGTGAATCATGAATTTGACAATGATGCTTGCAATCAAAATCCATTTTGATAAATTTTTGAGCATCTGAGATAAGTTTGCCATTAACCAATATTTGTAATAGTAACCTTGACCATTTAGATCTTCACAAAAAGGAAAGATATAAAATGGGTCATGATCATGCCTGATCAAAATTCTCTTCAAATGTCAATGTATAACTGAAAAAATTAACTCTTGTCTCAGCTCTGAGTTTTAGTAATTTCAGATTTAGTTTAACAATCAATAAAATGTTATCCCCAAAATTATTATTACAAAGGTAAATTTCAATTCTCACCCCACCCCACACTGACATTTCATTTAACAGTTCAAGCCCTAAATAAAAAGTGACTAACTTGAATATTTTAAAGTGGATACATACCCACAATTCTGCTCAGTCAGAAAGGTCTCCTCCTCCCTGAAGAAGACCTTTTAGAAAGGTTGTGGAAGGCTACAATGGTTAGCTCTGTCACTAATGGCATCTGATGCTCATCTAACCATTGAAACGCTAATCAGTCCCATTCATTACGTATGCTGGAAGTTCACCAGTCATGTTGTAAATGTCGTTGAACAGATACCACTAGTAGTCAATTAATTCAATTCAAACACTTTCTAATGTCCAAGGAACCACCTTTGTACAAAGGAAGGGTAAATGTTGCTGTTTTGTTTTGCCAATAATTACAGTCAGGGCTCAGTCATAAGCGGTGACCAGCAATTCTAATTTGCATGTAAACCCTGAGGTTTTCTTTTAACAAAGGTGCTATAGAGCAGGGCTGTCAGATCTGCAGTAGCATTAATTGACAGGCTGCTTTGGAGTAAGGGACTTACATATACCCAAGCTATTATGGAGAATATTTACTTTACTCATTAAACAAGTTCTTTATTTACCAGTTGAGGTTTTAGAATAATCCTTTTGCTTCATGGAAGAGTTTAGTTTTGTTCCCGTTTTCACTGGTTGACTATCACACTGTTATTTCCTTTGCTTGTTTGTGAAAGAGATTACTGAATATGAGCAGGAAGTAGCCTCTTTTGGACCATCTGCATAAGCTTCCTGCAGAGGTGAGAACAATGCAGTTTTATTAGTTTAAACTTTTAAAATACTCAGATTGCAGATTCCAAATATCAAATTGTGCTTTGCATTTGTGCTTTTGATGCTAGAGCAAGAAGCACAAATAATAAATATTATTTCCTGAATGTTTTAAAAAGAATGTTTATTGCTGTTTTTTTTATAATGAGTATAAATCAACTATATGAAAGCATCTTTGTGTGAGAGGATGAGTGCAGTTAAGGTACATAGTCAAACACAATACAATAGTAACTTACAGTAGTTGTCCTATCTTTTTAAAAGATGAGCATTCTGTTCCATCTCTCTTCCTACCTACCCAGCTCACCACCATGGAGGGAATGTAATCCATAGTGTGCAGTACCAAAAAGGGAGTCCTGTTCATTTACTCAGTCAACACTCAGCAGACATACATAGGTCAATACACTGTTAAACAGACCTGTTATTGGATACATTATACATAGTAATCAGGAACAGAAAATGGTGCTCAGATGCCAGAAGGATCTTGTTGCCACAATGGTTGAGTCACTGGATAAGGGATCAGAAGATCAGGCTTCAAATCCTGTATCTGCTACAGATTTCCAGTTTGACCTTGGGCAAATCACTTAATCTCTGTGTGTCAGTTCCCCATCTTGAAATATAGGATGATATTTCCTGTTCCCATCCCTGTGCCTTGCACAATAGGGTGCTACTGTTAATACAAATAATAAATCATGGTTATGTGCATAACTGTCTAGACTGCAGGTTTTCTGGGACCCTTTTTAAGTGGGGGGAGGAGCATAAGTAAAATTCAGATTTTTTTCATTTAAAAAAAGGTCTCATTTCTGGCAGCAGAGATTCTGATCTGCACAAGGAATATAAATGTTATTTATACAATTTAGCAGTTGGATTTTGGTCATGTTGGCACACATGCAAGCACCCACTTCTCCATCACTGGAATGTGTCTCAGAAGTGGTAAAATAGTGGGAGAATTTAACCAAAACTTGTGTCTAAGAGAGAATTTGGTGGTTTGCATCAGTTGAATTATCCCTGATTCTTTAGCATAGATTTGTTACTTCTAAGCTAAAATATTACATACTATGGCGGGAGTGGGGGGTGGAGTGGGTGGAAGAATGGCCACACGGGGTCAAACTAGTGTCTAGTCTAGTATAATGTCTTCCAACAGTGGCCAGTAGGAGAAGCTTCAGAGGGAAATTACAAAGTGATCCAACCCCTGTTATCCAATCCCAACTTCTGGCAGTCAGAAGCTTAGGAACCCTTATAGCATGGGGTTGTGTCCCTTACCATCTTAGCTAATAGACATTGGTGAAAGTATCCTCCATGAAAGTATCTAATTCTTTCTTTTTTTGAACCCAGTTATACTTTTAGCCTACACAACATCCCCTGGCAATGTGTTCCACAGGTTGACTGAGCATTTTGTGAAGAAATTTGTGAAAAGTTTGTTTAAACCTGCTGCCTATTAATTTCATTAGGTGACTCCTGGTTCTTTTGTGTTATGTGAGGGGGTAAACAAGACTTCCTTATTCACTTTCTCCACACCATTCATGATTGTATAGACCATAAGAACATAAAGGCCATACTAGATCAGACCAACGGTCCATCTAGCCCAGTATCCGGTCTTCTGACAGTAGCCAATGCCAGGTACTTCAGAGGGAGTGAACAGAACAGGCAATCATCAAGTAATCCATCTCCTGTCGTCCACTCCTGGCAAACAGAGTCTAGGGACACTCAGAGCATGGTGTTGCATCCCTGTCCCTCATGGCTAATAGCCATTGATGGACCAATACTCCATGAACGTACCTTGTTCTTTTTTGAACCCTGTTATAATTTTGGCCTCCACAACATCCCCTGGCAAAGAGTTCCACAGGTTGATTGTGTTATGTGAAGAAATACTTCCTTTTGTTTGTTTTAAGCCTGTGATATTAATTTAATAGGTTGATCCCTAGGTCTTATGTGAAGGAGTAAATAACATTCTTTTTACTCATTTTCTCCACACCAGTCAAGATTTTATAGACCTCTATCATATCTCCCCTTAGTCATCTCTTTTCCAAGCTGAAAAGTCAGTCTTATTTATCTCTCCTCATATAGAAGCTGTTCCATATCCCTAATCATTTTTGTTGCCCTTCTCTGTACCTTTCCAATTACAATACATCTTTTTTGAGATGAGGCTACCAGATCTGCATGCAGTATTCAAGATGTGAGCATACCGTGGGTTTATATAGACATACTGTATTATAATATTTTCTGTCTTATTATCTATCCCTTCCCTAATGGTTCCTAACGTTTTGTTAGCTTTCTTGATGCCACTGCACATTGAGTGGATGTTTTCAGAAAACTATCCACAATGACTCCAAGATCCCTTTCTTGAGTGGTAACAGCTAATTTAGACCCCATCATTTTATATGTATAGTTGGGATTATGTACATTGGAAAACATTACTTGGCAGATGAAATTCAATGTTGATAAATGAAATTTTGTTGCCCAGTCGCTCAGTTTTGTGAGATCCCTTTGTAACTCTTCACAGTCTGCTTTGGACTTAATTATCATGAGTAATTTAGTATCGTCTGCATATTTTGCCACCTCATAAATTATCTCAAAAAAGTGAATATGTTGAACAGCACTGGTCCCAGTACAGACCCTTGGGGGACACCACTATTTACCTCTCTCCATTTTGAAAACTGGCCATTTATTCCTATCCTTTGTTTCCTATTTTTTAACTAGTTACTGATCCATGAGAGAACCTTCCCTCTTATCCCATGACAGTTTACTTTGCTTAACAGCCTTTGGTGAGGGACCTTGTCAAAGGCTTTCTGAAAATCTAAGTAACTTATTTCCACTGGATCACCCTTGTCCATGTGCTTGGTGACACCCTCAAAGAATTCTAATAGATTGGTGAGGCATGATTTCTCTTTACAAAAGCCATGTTGACTCTTCCCCAACAAATCATGTTCCTCTATGTGTCTGATAATTCTGTTCTTTACTGAAGTTAGACTTACTAGCCTGTAATTGCTGGAATCGCCACTGGAGCCTTTTTAAAAAATTGGCATCACATTAGCTATCCTCCAGTCATTTGGTACAGAAGATGATTTAAATGATAGGTTACATACCACAGTTAGTAGTTCTGCAATTTCATATTTGAGTTCCTTCAGAACTCTTCGGTGAATACCATCTGGTGACTTACAGTTTAATTTATCCCCAAACCCCCTCCAATGACACATCAATCTAGACAGTTCCTCAGATTTGTCACCTAAAAAGAATGACTCAGGTGTGAGAATCTCCCTCAGATCCTCTGCAGTGAAGACTGATGCAAAGAATTCATTTAGTTTCTCCACAATGGCCTTATCTTCCTTGAATGCTCCTTTAGCACCTCAATCATCCAGTGAATTGTAAAATATGTTTACTCTTTATTTTATGGAGTTATAAAAATGTTGAGGAGGAGGGGATATTAATCCAGTGATGTCACTGGTTCTTTAGCAGACTTCCTGTTTCTCATGTATTTAAAAAAAAAAAAAAATTGCTGTTACTTTTTTAGTCTTTGGCTAGTTGGTCTTCAAATTCTTTTTGACCTGCCTAACTATATTTTTACACTTGAATTGCTAGAGTGTGTGCTCCTTTCTATTTTCTTCAGTAGGATTTAACTTCCAATATGACTCTATCATAACTCCCTTCAGTTGTCTCTTTTCCAAGCTGAACAGTTCCAGTCTTTTTAATCTCTCCTCACATGGAAGCTGTTTCATGTATCTAATCTTTTTTTTCCCCTTCTCTGTACTTTTTCCAATTTAATACATCATTTTTTTTTTTTAGATGGGCCTACAACAACAGCACGCAGTATTCCTCACTAGGATTTGACTTCCAGTTTTAAAGGATTTTTTTTACTCTAACTGCCTCTTTTAGCCCTGGTGGCATTTTGGGGGGTCCTGTTGCTGTATTTTTTTATTTGGATTGTACATCTAGCTTGAGGCTCCATTATGCTGTTTTTAAAAAGTTTCCATGCAGCTTGCAGACATTTCACTCTTGTTGACTGTTCCTTTTAATTTTTAATAACTTGATTTTTGTGTAGTTCCCATTTTTGAAGTTAAATGCTACTGTGGTGGCTTTCTTTGATATTTTCCCTGCTACAAGAATGTTTACATTTAATTACATTATGATCGCTATTACTGAGAAGTTCAGATATATATACCTCTTGGACCATTCCTGTGCACCACGTATGACTAAATCAAGAATTACCTCTCCCTGTGTGCTTTCCAGGACTAGCTTCTCCAAGAAGCAGTCATTCTGGTGACTCAACATTTTATCTCCGCATCCTATCCTGCGGTGACATGTATCTTCCTCCTTTCCCAAAAGATTCCTCAGTTCCTGATAAACCTAAATCCCATCTCAAAAATCATCATCTTATGCACCAACTGAGACTCTGCAGTTCTGCCTAACTGACCCTGCGCGTGGCACTGGAAGCATTTCAGAGAATGCTACCATGGAGGTCCTGGTCTTTAATTTCTTACCTAGCAGCCTAAATTTAGCCTCCAGGACCCCCTGCTACCTTTTCTTAGGTCATTGGTACCTACATATATCACGACCACTGCACATAAGTCTATCTAGATGTTTCCAAAGGTCCATGCCTGGCAGGCAATTCACCCTGTGTTTCTCCCGGTCATGACCCACTATTTATCATTCTAACAATCAAATCCGCCACTACTGTTATCTGTCTCTTCCTAATAACAGGGGTCCCCTTCCCTGAAGGGGTAGTCTCAGGATGAGAGGCTACCGTCACATCATCTGGAAGAAAGAAAGCAGAAAACCTTCTGCTTCAGCCTGGTGTTCTCCTTCCCTGAGACTTTCATCCTCCTCAACAGCACAGAGGCTGTTGGACTGGGGGTGGGACTGCTGTTCTGTGTCCCGGAAAGTCTCGTCTATGTACTTCTCTGTCTCCCTTAGCTCCTTCAGTTCAGCCGCTTTAATCTCAAGAAATTTGTTAGCCTCTAAGGTGCCACAAGTTCTCCTGTTCTTTTTGCGGATACAGACTATAACGAGACAATTCAATTAAGGTGGGCTATTATCAGCAGGAGAAAAAACACTTTTGTAGTGATAATCAGGATGGCCCATTTCCAGTAGTTGACAAGAAGGTGTGAGTAACAGTAGGGGAAAAATTAGCATGGGGAAATAGTTTTACTTTGTGTAATGACCCATCCACTCCCAGTCTTTATTCAAGCCTAATTTAATGGTGACCAGTTTGCAAATTAATTCCAATTCAGCAGTTTCACATTGGAGTCTATTTTTGAAGGTTTTTTGTTGGAGTATTGCGACTTTGAGGTCTGTAATAGAGTGACCAGGGAGGTTGAAGTGTTCTCCGAATAGTTTTTGAATGCTATAATTCTTGACGTCTGATTTGTGTCCATTTACTCTTTTGCGTAGAGACTGTCCAGTTTGGCCAATGTACATGGCAGAGGGATATTGCTGGCACATGATGCCATATATCACATTGGTAGATGTGTAGGTGAATGATCCCCTGATGGTGTGGCTGTTGTGATCAGTGTCTTAACTCCAGTCGCAACCAGAGTTGGATAAGAATTTAAAAGCAAATGGTTTGATTTCACTTTAAGAAGTTTGGAGGTTGCCATTCAAGTCAATGACCCACCATTCCAGGAAAGCTCAAGAATAAATTAAATGCAACTGCTATCAAACACTTTCCATTGTATTTCACTTTAAATTAACATCTCCTCTCCAGAGTAAATTTCATACAGCTGTCAGCATTTTTATAACTCCATAAAATAAAGAGAAAACACATTTCACAATATTATGGCATGCACATCATTCTGGTTTTTTTGCAAGATTAAAGTCAATTAAAGATCTATTTTTGCATCAAAAGCATGTCAGTGGTTGGAGAGTGAGAGAAATAACCTCTTCTAAAAGAAGAAAATGTCTCAATGACACGTGTGTTAAGATAGTTTTGGAAATATCTGATATGTTAGATCTAGCAGTAGCAAATTGCATTGACGTACAGGAGCCCTTCATTCCTGGACCAGAAATGCAAGACAAGCAGCACAAACAGCCCCGGGATCTCAATTGTCTTGCTTTTGGAAGCATGTCCCCTTTTCAGCTGGTTTCCTGGACATATTGTTGGTATGTCCTGCAATGTGAGAGCAGGCTGCTGGGTCTGCTCCACTCCCTGTGATCAGAACTCTGCTGCTCTAGGGAATGGGAAAGGGAGCTTCATAAGCAGCCACTGGTGAAGGGGGAAGAGGAGGAAAGCTCATGGGAGAGGGGCAAAGAGAGCATTAGAGAGAAAGTGTGATAGAAGTAAAGGAAGTGGAGGTGCAGGAGCAAGAAGAGAAATGAGGCAGCATGAGGGAATAAACTGCAATGAGCTCCACATCTTGGAGGTCACTGCCTGTCATGTTTACGGTGATTACATGCCACTCTGCAGCTGTGGGGTTATTTCAGGAACAACACTGATAGACTCTGGAGGATGACGCAGGCCGCTGTGCTCAACTGGGGAGACAATCATTATGACATGACATAAGAGCCTTGAGGATTGGGGCAGTAAAGAGCAAACATGGGAGACTCCTCAGGGCTCATATTGTTGGCAGGCCTTGATAGGATACTAAGGAAAGTGTCATTATTCTGGAAAGCTCTAATGACTTTAGCAGTTGACTTCCAAGTAATCTTGAAATTTTATCCAAACAGTACTAACTCTAATTGCAGCTTTGCTGGGAAATCATGAATACGTTGAATGTAGCCTGAAATGAGGCAGTGGGCCTCGTTCTGATCTCACAACCGATTATTGTCTTCATTGAAATTACTCCTGATTTACACTTCCATAGTTAAGACAAAAACCTGTCCCACTGGAGATATTAGAAGAAATAGGAGAGCATTAGTGTACTGAATTATTGATAGACCGGGGTTCTACAGGCAGCTCTTGCAGATTTGTAGGATCAGCTCCAATAGTCAGGTAGACCAGCAATGATCGTTTTGTCTTAGCTCTACAACATTTTAGGTCCAAAGGTTACTCTAAAAACAAGAAATCCCCAAAGCAGTATGGTTCAGATGCTGGCCCAGATTGTGCCAACCAGCTCCACAAGGGGCACAAGAGCTGGGGAGGATTCAGAGAGCTGTCCTGGCCGACACCCTGCTCAACAATCAGGCACATCTGTAATCCCTGCCGTAGGCAATAACTATTACAATGTAAGAGAACAGAAATGCATTTTTATAGGAGATAAATGAGCCCACAGCATGCTTCTACCTGGGGGGGTTTCCTTCTGTTCAAGTGTCTCCTCCCCTTCCATGGCTGTTAACTCATTCTTGCTGCCTGTTTCTTGATTTGATTCCCCCCCCCCCCCAGGCTAGCAGCAGGACATTCCACAGAGAGAGCCTGTCCTTGTGGAACTTGCTTCTTCTGACAGTCTGTAGAGCAATCAGCAAGGCCTGGTGTGAGGCTCTCCTGTTTACTCTGCCCTTTTAATTATCACAGTGAGGCATGATCTGTATTTAATTTTCCTGAGTCAGACTTTTGGGTGACGCAGGTAGTCATCTTTGTTGAATTTTAAACTGAATGTGAAGCACCCAGATGACATTGCGCATCTCGGTGAAGAAAGAACAAAACAGGAAGCAATTATTTCTGAATCTTTTGATCTTTACCTGCAAAGAGTCAGCATGGTGTTGTGGACTGAGCACGGGGATCCCCTGAGTTATAATCCTAGCTATGTCAGTCATTCACTTTGTGGCCTTAGCCAAATCATTAACCTTTCTCTGCGCCTGACTATGCACTGCCCTGCACCTTGTGTAGTCATTTGCATTTCTATGAATGGGCCAGATTCTCAGTTGCAGTCTGGCTCCTTTAAATTTCTCTGACAGCATAAAGAAACTACAAGGCCAATGGAAATGGCCCCAGGAAATACACCCAGTGTGAGGAGATTCTCCAGGCTGAGTAGAGCTACTGGAATAGCTTTATGCCAGCTCTGGCATCCCCCTCAGTGTAGGAGATGGGGAGGGGATCTAACCAAAGCACACTATGCTGCCCTCCAGCTATTCTCAGCAGCAGAATGGCCTCTTGGGGCTGTTGCAGCTGAGCATAATTAAAGCACCCCTCTGGGTGCGCTGATTTTTGCCACAGCCAGGTAGGCCTTAGGGAAGGCAAAAGGATACAGGATGCAAAGGTGTATTAAAGCCACCTTTACCCCTACCCTCTTATCCCATGCATCTTGGGAGAATAGAGAATTGGTCCATTGAGTATAAAGTGGATTTAAAATGCAACCAGATCAAAATGGTAGGTTTGTATACCTACTTGGCATGCTGTGTGCAGTGTAAACGGCAACACAAGGGGCAATCAGGCCAAATATCTGTTTCTCCATAGAGCCTCTAAAGCTTTTTGCTCTCCCTTGATGGATCCACATAGTTCCAGACCCACTGGCCCTGACCCTATATCATAGAACCTAGTGTCCCTTCCCACCTAATGGTGGCAACTGTAGATGAGGAACATCACAGCAGTTTCAGAAACTTTTCACATCATTTCTACAAATGAACATTTCTCAGTGTTAGGGTCTCCTGTGTTGGGAAGATGGATGCAGTACTGTCAATATAATTGTGTTTCCTAGTCTCCATTTAAAGGGGTGAATGAAATCAACCCAGTTCTCTGGATGATAGTGAAATGGAAGATGGAAGGAAAGGAAGATGTTGTGTCTTTACTGGATATGGATAAAAGACAGATTGGGGTTGTGCCATCATGACCTGGAGAAGGATCAGTGGCATCTCTAAGGTGAGTAGCAGATGATTGTTAGCTCAATGTGCACAGTATGTGAGCTACAGGTCTCGTTATGAATGGAAATGTAGAGGAGGAATCATGTAGGAGAGGGTCATGTCCCTTCTGTGGCCTTTCACTTTTCCTCACTCACCCCAAGCCTTTTATTTGCTCTGCCTCCTGCCATTTAAGCCATGTCTGCATTATGGGCATTACCACAGCATAGCTGTGGTGCCATAGTGATGCTGCTGTAATCCCATAGCAGAGAGGCAGACTAGGGTGATAGAAATGTTTTTTCTGTCACTGTAGGACTCCAGCTCCTCGAGCAGCAGTAGCTAGGTTGATGGAAGCATTCTTCCATCGGCCTAGCTGCACTCTACACTGGGAGTTAGGTTGGCATAGCTGTGGTGCTGAGGAGTTTGGATTTTTCACACCTCTGAGCCCTGTAGCTATGTCAACCAAAGTTTTAAGTGTTAACCAGTCTTTATTCTCCTCTTCAACCAGCTTCTCTGCCTTGGAAGACCTCTGTCATCTACTGGCTCTCTTGTGTGATTGCCATATGGACTAACACTTGTCATAGGAAATCTACATGAGACAGTGGTAGAAATACCAGTGGCAACTGGCTCCTTGTCTACACAAGAACTCCCATTTCTGTGACCACCAGTAAGTTGCATTGACACCAGAGAACCATTAAACTATTCTGTGTTGGGAAAACTCAGCCACAGGAGAACAAGTTTATGCCATGCCCACAACAAAGTCTAGCAAAAAGCTATAATATTCTAAACAATGCATATCAAGACCATGGTTAATATATTGCATACATGTAAGCAGCCTGCCAGTTGAAGAGACGCTGTGATAAATGATGGGGGGGAACCTCCCTTTTATAGACACCTAGCCAGCCAGTAGCTATAAAATCCCTCGTAGTAGCTGTTCCCTAATTGCTCTACCTGTAAAGTGTTAAAAAGTCTCACTACTATGCATAGGTAAAAGGAAGTGAGAGGGAACCTGGCCAAAATAGCCAATGGGAAGGCTAGAACTTCTTAAAATTGAGAAAAGACTCCCCTTTGGTCTGTCTGTGTTCTTGTTCTCCCAGGAAGAGGCGGTTAGGGCAGCAGCTATGCTGTAAGAAGTTTGGGCCAGGTATGAAAAAATAATCAGTATCATACCTAGAAACTACTCATTTAAAACCCCGGATATGTAAATAGATCAGGAAATGTTTAGGAAGATGCAATTAGGTTTATCCCTTTTATTTCTTTATGGCTTGTGGTAACCCCAACTGCTTTTATTTTGCTTGTAACCTTTAAGATGGACCTCAAGAAAGCTATTCTTGATGCTTAATCCTTGTAGTTGTTCTTTTAAAATCTAGCAATAGCCTGAGTTCCCAGATGTATTTTTTCTCTTTTTTTTAATTAATAAAATTTACCTTTTTTAAGAACAGAATTCAATTTTTGTGTCTTAAGAGGTTTGTGCGCTTTGTTTAATTAGCTGGTGGCAAGAGCTGATTTCCTTTTTTTCCTTTTTTTCTTAGTCAGCTCTTCCCTGGGGGCCGTTATGTAGCCACCAGTAGAAGTGTCTATTTCTGCAATCTTCTTAATGCGGTATCCACTTCAAAACTAATCATTGACAATTTCATTAGGTAAATCTATGCTGCATTAACTCAGTGGTCATATTTTCACTAACCAAAGGGCAGCATTTCAAAGCCATGTGAAACAAATGCAGGCACTGCAAATCTGTTTCTAACACAATTTGGCTGACTTTTGTGGACAAAGGCCAAACATGGGTAATGACACTCAAATGGGTTAGAAACAGGAGTAACACAACTTGTATCCATTCAGGGCTGGCTCCAGCATTTCTGCTGCCTCAAGCAAAAAAAAAAAAGCAGCGATTGCGATCGGCAGCAATTGGGGGGGGAGGGGGAGGAAGCCACGATCAGCGGCGGCAGTTTAGTGGCAGGTTCTTCGCTCCTAGACGGAGTGAGCGAACTGCCGCCCCCAAATTGCTGCAGGTGCCGCCCCTCTCCCTTGGCCGCCCCAAGCACCTGCTTGTTAAGCTGGTCCCTGTGTTCATTTGACCTGCCAGCATGTATTAGAACCAGTTTTACTGCAAGCTATGTTTAAACACAGTGTTAAAGCATGTTTCTTTGGACAGGCAGTTTGGGGTCACTGGGGATGTGTCTATGCTACAACTAGACACCCGTGGCTGGCCCATGCCAGCTGACTTGGGCTCAGGTGGCTTGGGCTAAGGGGCTGATTAATTGCAGTGTAGATGTTCAGGCTTCACCCTCCTACCTCACAGGATCCTAGAGTCCAGGGTTCAGCACAAGCCCAAATGTCTACACCGCAATTAAACAGCTCCTTAGCCAGAGCCCCGCTAGCCTGAGTCAGCTGGCACAGGCCAGCTGTGGGTTTTTAATTGCAGAGGGACATACCCTGAGTCTGGAACTTCAGGTTTTGAACTATATTCCATGGTGCCTTCCACCTGCCCTCTAGAAACCCTGCACAACTCCCTGTCTTTAAATCAGGTGGATGGATTTCTTGCTGCCATTGCTGCTACTTCAAGTGACAACCTACTGGAGATGTCTACTGCTTTATGTTGTAATTAATTTTTTTTACTGTAAACCATAAACACTGTTGGTCATAGTTGATCCATAGGCCATTTCTCAAAATGAACAGACCAAAAAGATTATCAGTGATTGGATGACTAACATAGAGAACATCAGTGTAAATATGGGGTAGGATATGAGGCTTAAAATAGGGAAAGAACAAATTAAAAATTACTTAGCCAGTTCATAGGTCTTCAAGTCAGCAGTTCCTGATGAAATATGTCCTAGAATACTTAAGGAACTGACTAAAGAGATCTCTGAGCCATACACGATTTTTTTTGAGAATTCATGCAGGACAGAAGAGATCCCAGAGGACCCGAAAAGGGCAAACATAGTACCGGTCTATAAAAATGGGAATAAGGACAGGGAATTATGAACCAGTCAGCTTAACTTTGGTACCCGGAAAGATAATGGAGCAAATAATCAAACAATCACTTTGTAAGCACCTAGAAGAAAATAAGCTGATAAATTACAGTCAACGTGGATTTGTCAAGAACAAATCATGTCAAACCAACAGGGTAACAAAGCTTGTGGATGGGGGAGAGCAGTACATGTGCTATATCTCGACTTTAAGGCTTTTGTTACTGTCTCGCATGATCTTCTTATAAACAAACTAGTGAAATATAGCCTAGACAAGGGGTAGCCAATTATTTTTTTTTCAAGGTCCAAATTTCTTGGTCAAGGTATAGCAAAAGTCTAGACTCCAGAGAAAATAATAATAATAATATAATTAAAATAAAAAGATAAATAAATAAAAAGATTTGGGGCCATTCAAAAGTGTCTGGTGGTCTGGATTTGGCGTGTGGTCCAACTATTGACTATCCCTGATCTAGATGAACCTACTACTGTAAGGGAGAGTGCACAACTGGTTGGAAAACCATACTTCGAGTAGTTAAGTGGTTCACAGTCAAGCTGGAAAGGCATATTAAGTGGGTCCCACAGAGATCTGTCCTGGGTCTAGTTCTAGTTAATATCTTCATAAGTGACTTGGATAATGGCATAGAGAGTATACTTACAAAGTCTGTGGACAATACCAACCTGGGAGCCATTGCAAGCAGTGTGGAGGACAATTCAAAGTGATCTTGATAAAATGGTCCGAAATAAATAGGGTGAAATTCAGTAAGGACAAGTGGGAAGTACTACATTTAGGAAGGAATACTGCACAAATACCAAATGGGAAATGATGCCTAGGAAGGAGTTCTGCAGAAAAGGATCTGGGGTTTATAGAGGATCACAAACTAAATATGAGTCAACAATGTAATACTGCTGTAAAAAAAGTGAAAATCATTCTGTGATGTACTAGCAGGAGCCTTAACTGGAGTAGTGTGTCCAGTTCTGGGCACCACACTCATGGAAAGATGTGATCAAATTGGAGACAGTTCAGAGGAGAGCAACAAAAATGATTAAAGGTCTAGAAATCATGACCTAAGAGGAACTATTGAAAAAACTGGGTTTGTTTAGTTGGCTGAGAAGACTGAGGGGGTACGTAACAATCTTCAAGTATGTAAAAGGTTGTTATAAAGAGGAGGGTGATACATTGTTCTTATTCACTGAGGACAGGACAAGAAGTAGTGGGTCTAAATTGCAGCAAGGGAGGTTTAGTTTAGAAGTTAAGAAAATCTTCTTAACTGGAAGGGTAGTTAAGCACTGGAACAAATTACCTCGGGGAGTGGGTGTTGTGGAATCTCGATCATTGGGCGGGGGGAGGGGTTTAGAACAGTTTGACAAAGCTGTCAGGGATGGGCTAGATAATACTAAGGGTATGTCTACGCTACAAAATTAGGTCGAATTTATAGAAGCCGGTTTTATAGATATCGGTTTTATACAGTCGATTGTGTGTGTCCCCATATAAAATGCTCTAAGTGCATTAAGTCAGCGGACTGTGTCCACAGTACCGAGGCTAGCATCAACTTCTGAAGCGTTGCACTGTGGGTAGCTATCCCACAGTTCCCGCAGTCTCCGACGCCCATTGGAATTCTGGGTTGAGATTGCAAAAACAGTGTCGCGGGGGGTTCTGGGTACATTTCGTCAGGCCCCTCCCCCTCCGTCAGAGCAACGGCAGACAATCGATTCGTGCCTTTTTACCTGGGTTACCTGTGCAGACAACATACCACAGCAATCATGGAGCCCGCTCAGCTCACCGTCACCATATGTCATCTGGATGCCGGCAGACGTGGTACTGCATTGCTACACAACAGCAGCTAATTGCCTTTTAGGGATCTAATTTGTCCCAATTCCTCTTCAATGTGTAGATCAATCTATTAAAAGCTTGTGAGACAACATGAGCTCCCCAACGAACAGAATGCCTGTAATCTCCACCCATATATCTAATATTCCACCGATGCAATCAGTCCCATCACAGTGATGTCCCAATCCCTACAGGAAGTCAGCACCTGAAAGAACAGCTGGCTACATGTAAACCTGGACAAGACCAAAGAAATGCTTGTAGGGAGAGGGAAATAACTGACTGAAACATTGACCTCCTTTTCTAGTACAGGTATGTACTCAGGTTTTTCAAAGTATGATCTTCAGAGTCCTATTTCACTCTTCACTTATCCTAGATAAACAGGTACCATCTGTGCTGAAAAATGTTTCCATTTTCAGCTTCCTAGGAAACTTTTTCCCTACCTCACAAATGAAGATCTGGCATATTCATCATTTCCCCACTGGATTACCGCAATTTGCTGTGTCCGTGTCTCAAGGTGGAGGCAAGGCAGAAGACCCTAGGTTGTGCAGAATGCTACAGCCCTCCTTCTCAACAGGATGTACTGGCTGGGAGCACATCACTTGTGTGCTCCAGTCCCTTGACTGGATCTCACTCTGCTTCCACTGCCAGTCCAAGACCCTGGTCCTGATTTTCATCTTGGGGGGAACAACCCAGCTGCATCCGTGACCATATTCACATCCAGAACCCACCAACACAGCTGTACTTTCTCTGAAATGATGCGGTTTATAATCCCCCGAGCAAAATGTGGGGTTAATAGAGTAGTGGAAATAGAGTTGCGGGAATAGAGTTGTGGAAAAAACCTCCAGAAGAGATTAGAGCAATCTAAAAGTTTAGTGCATACTGCAAGACTCTCCAACGCCATAACTGGGATATTTAAAAAAAAAAAAAAAGAAAGAAAAGCTGGTGTATCTACCCCAAACGCAATTTCCTATGACTAGTGAAAAGAGAAGAGCAAATGACTCCATGAAGTCCATTAGAGACATTGCCATGCAGATGTTAAGGTAGCTGGGAAGTGCTTGGGTACTACAGTGGATGGATACTATAGAAAACCCTAAAACAGGCAGAAAGACAGGATTTTAACTCCATTAGCTAGCATTAGAGCAAAGAAAGCATTTTTTTATGGACACTGACACACTTTCTCAGGGACTGTTTTGCAGGAATGTGCAGATAATAATGAAAAAGGCAGAAATATTTAGTTTTCAACAAACTTATCCATTATTTCATTATGAAAGAAGTATAAAGATTATGACCTAAGGAAACTGAAGTAAGTGTAGAGAGTAAAATGAATCTCATACTGCATAAGAATAGATACAAAATCTCAAATGTACCATTTAAATAAAAGAACAGGCTCCTCCACAAAAATATAAGAACCAGAATATTTTTTTAAACTAGAAGAGATACTTTCTCAAATGTTGTTCCAATTAAATCAGTCTATTTTCTGCTGCTATGCGCTTTCCTTTTCCATGACTGTTGTGATTATATCGTATAATTACATTATAATGGCATTTTAGCTTGGTTTTTGAATCTCTGGCCCTACTGGAACTTCCCACCCATGGTGAGAATGACACTCTAAAGTCATAGAACTTGCTTTTGCTGGATACTATCTAGAGATGCTTACTGCCAGGAATGAGTAATTTTGGCTTTGGAGAGGAGACTTGTGAAATCAGACTGAGATCAGTTCTCATTCATAACTCCTCTGTATGCTTTTAAGGAAGCCATTTAAAGCTGTCTTTCCCTTGTTTCACATTTACATCTTTTACTTGAAGAATATCAACTGTGTGATGTCTATCCCCTTATGCTCTGAATTCTCTTAAATAAGCAGGAACAGGCATTGTCATTCCAGCTGGCCAGCAAATGGAGTGTGAAGAGGTTTTACTTTTCTATTTTAAAATAAAACAGAACTTTAAATCACTCTAAACATAGAGATTATAGGCATTCAGAAAAATCACATAAGCATGCATATATATATAGTGCAGCAGATGGTGAAAGAGAAAAATCTCAATCTTTCAGTTTTTCCTATTATACTTCATGTGTTTCATATGGCTCCATTGAGACAACTTAATGGTTATAAATCACCTCTCCTCAACAAAGATCTCCAAGAACCATGCCTATCTGTAAAAAGAACTAAATACATCACTCAATAAATCATTAATAAGAAACCAAAGGGATCATCTGTAAAACAAAACACCTCTCTTCATTCAGACTTTCTATAGTTACATCAACGTGTTTGTAGACCAGGAACAAAAATAATGAAGGTAGAATAAGCAAATTTTAGACTTTGTCTTCCGCATCTTCTATGTCCTTGGGAGTCAGAAATTCTACAGACTGATGATGTGCATCCACTGAAGTAAAGTGAAAAATATCTATAGGCCCAGTTTGCCCAGAGAAGATCTGACTCAGCAGGAGAAAGTACAGTCCAACCGCAGAGGAGGGTAAGAGCTAGAACTAGTTGTACTTGAAGGCAGAGAGTTCTAAAGAGCATGTTATTTTAGTAATTCAAATTAGTGCTTTGGCTCTCTCTTGACAAACTGCCAGCAGGCCTGCGGTAATAACAGTGGCATAAAGAACTAATTGTTGAGAACTTCCAATAAAGATGAAAGAAAGAAAAACAAAGATGTCATAATACAGTGACCTGAAGATAGAGAACATATGTTCTGGCTTCCTTTTTACATTCAGACTAAGTTCCTACAGTTTGTCATATTCAGCCTTATTTGCCTCGTCAGAGTCAATGAAGAAGCCTGCAGCTATCAAACCCCTGAAACAATGAGAGCGAGCTGCCCTCCTCCCATCCCAAGCATGCAAAGGAATGCCAGGGAATGGGATGTTTCACCTCCTTTTCTCCACCTCCGCTTCCTAGCTGGGAAGAAGGCTTATTAGTTAGCAGCTGCTGCTGCAGACTTAGCAGCATGATCACATCGGCCTAAAATATGGTTTTGGGGAAGTTTCCCCAAGATGAGTTGCTACTGGAGTTGGAAGAGAGGAGGTTTGTTTAACTTCTCAGGGATGGACTTCTGGAAGACTGTAGTTTTTAAAAAATAAAAATAAAGCATTTTTATTTGGCATCCAGGTTCCTCACTAGAAACCTGGAGATTTTATGGAGGTCAAATTTTAGAGCCTCTTAAGAATCCAATCTAAATCCTATTAAAGTTCATAAGAAGACTTTCATTAACTTTAGTGGGAGTTGGATGAGGCCCTAAATTAGAAATGAACAAATTGATATTTATTTCTCAGGCACACAGAAAATGCCATCCCCAAACCACCTGTTTTGTTTTGTTTTGTTTTCAATGGGCTGAAGGTTACTTTTCAATGCTATCTGGAACCCAACCAGAAAGCTGCAGCCTGTAATGTATTAACAGTGGTTTGTCCTGCCAAACGGAAGCCTAAGGTTAACACAGGAATATAACTTATAGGTGTGCATGACAAGAAATTAAGGTGGGGAAGAGTAGTGTCAGGAAAGATCTGAAGTACTGGCCCAACTAGCCTTGTAGCAATTAGTCATTGACTCTAAAGAGGAGCTGTCTACTTAACTTTTCATCTGGAGTAAAGATGCCACAATATCAGCCAACATTTGGAGGATGTTAAGGTGAAGGAATTGTGACTGGAGACAGTAGCATACAACATCAAATGACAGGGGTGCTGGAACAATTTGTATAGTGGAGATGCTGAGAGACATTGAACCAAACTGTAAACCCTGTATCTAATGGAAACCACTTCAAGTTAGGGCATGCAGCAGCACCCCCAGAACTCTTAGTTCCAGCACCAATGTCAAATGATCATAAATGTAAATCCAATCTGAAATATACATGGCTTCCCAAAACATCTAGTTACTTAACAAGCAAAATCAGGGAATCACTTAGCTTAAATTTGTGGAAAATCAGACACTAACCATAAGAATACCATTTGGCTTTTATATCCCCCACTTCCTACTTTAAAAAACCTACTTCTTCTACAAACCAGATGGATTTTGTTTATAATAGTGCAATTCACTCTATTGCTACCATAGATCATACTTAAGTTTTAATATGTCCAGGAAAAAAAACGTAGTGTCTTAGTTTCTCGTTGTTCTCTGTCTCAATTCCCCATTGTCAATGTTTTTCAGTTGTTTATAGCTTATGATTTTACAGAATGTCCTATTCTTCCTTTCTGGCACACCTGGTAGCTTTGCTAATGTGCAATGAAGAGAGGTTTTTCTATGTAAAAGTGGTTAGACTTGTATTTCTATAACTTTTGTTATAAAGCCACTGTGACCCTAGAACCTCTTAATACCAACTGGCAAGGGGGTCTAGACAGAGGTGTCAGAGCCTTCCCAAAAGTGGGGGGGGCCAGGGACCCCTGTCCCCCATAGCCCCGCCCCTCCTCCTCCCCCCAAGGCCGTGACTCTTCCTGAGGCCCCACCCCCACCCCTCCTCTTCCTCCGGATGCCCCGGCCAAGCTGGAAACCAGAGTGGTACTGGGCACCTGCTCACCCCCCCCCGCGTGTGGTGGCAGGTGGGGCATAAGCAGCCCCCTGCCTGTGTCCCTGCCCCCTGGATCCCTCAGCCAGGGCAGGTGGAAGGACCCAGGCTCCTCCCCAGCTGTCCTCTGGCTGGGGGGGGCGAGGCCTCAGAGCACAGCCCGGCCATGGTAAGAGCTGTGGCAGCAGCTGTGGGAGGGGGGGCCACAGCAAGGACCCACCACCTGCCCTGGGTGGAGGGTCCAGGGGGGTGGGGACATGAGTGGGGGGGATGCTCTTGGGTCCCCCACACCACAAGCAGGTGGAGGGTCCTTGCTGTGGCTCCCCATAGCTACCTGTGTGGCTCTTACTATGGCTGGGCTGTGGTTCTGAGGCCCCACCCCCCTGCCGAGCAGGTGTGGGGAGCTAGCGTGGACCTTCTACCTCCACCTACCCTGAGCTGGGCAGAGATCCTGGGGGGTGGGGACATGGGCCAGGGGCTGCTTTCGAGCCCCCTGCACCGTAGGAAGGTGGAGGGTACATGTGGCTCCCCAGGTTGCTGGCCTGGCTGGGGGGTGTGGCCTCCAGGAGAAGAGGAGGGGAAAGGGGGCAGGGTCCACCATGGCGAGAAGTGAACAAGCCAGGCCTGTCTATTTTCAAAAAGTGGAAGGGCCATGGCCCCTTGGCTCCCCCTGTTCCAGAGCCACTGGATCCAGAGGCGGTTACAGGTATTTCCTGATTCTGGGATGTACATTTTGGTTACCCAAATAATGTCATGTGAGGGCAAATGAAAGCCAGTGTCACACTGGTCATCTATACCATTTTGAAATGTATGTACAAATGCTATGTAAGAAGTTATGTATACATAACTGAAAATACGTTCTTAAAGACTGTATCAAGGTATTAGTCACCAGCAAATGTGAAAAACAGGTTTGTCAGACGCGAAATGTCCATACCTCTATCTGTTCACATGTTAATTGAATATTGTGTCATTCTTCTTCGAGTGATTGTTCACGTCCATTACACATTAGGTGTACGCGCACCGCGTGCACGGACGTCGGAAACTTTTTCCCTTAGCGGCTCCCGTCGGGCTGGCAGGGCCCCCACCTTCCCGCCAGAGCGGCGCCCCGCTCTAGGGTATATATATCCCTGCCGACCCGACCCCTCCAGTTCCTTCTTACCGTCCGTGGCGGCGTTGGAACAACTCTGTCTCTCGTCTGAGAGTGTCCCTTAGTAATAGTCATTAGTGTTATCTAGCAGTTATCAGTTAGTTGTTGTAGAGTTGAGCCAGTAGTTAACAGCTCATTAGGGTACTTAAAGTTCTTGCTGTGGTTGTTTGTTCAACCCCGGCACCGGCCCTGGGCGGCGGGGCATGCCGCACGCCCAAGGCTTCAAGGCTTGTGCCACGTGTCGCAGGCCTATGCCATTGAGCGACCCCCATGCCTCGTGTCTCCGTTGCCTGGGGGAGGCTCACCAGAAAGAGCGCTGCAAGATCTGCAAGGCCTTTAAGCCCAGAACCAAGAAAGAAAGAGACTTTCGTCTTAAGCAGCTGCTCATGGAGACGGCATTACAGCCCTCCACTTCGACGGCACCGTCTGCCTCCGTGCGGAGCGCCCCGGCATCGGTGCGGGAACCGGCGCCGGCGGGTCACATGAAGCCCACGGCACCGGCCCAACGGGGTCATACACAACGCCGGTCATCTTCGCCGGCAAAAGTGAAGGGCCAACCTAAGGCCCGAGGACGCTCCTCGCACAAGAGGGCGGCACAGGTGAAGACCTCGAGTGCCCCTAAGGCCGGTATGGCCCCGGCACAGACCCCGGTAGTGGCTCCGGCGCCGAAAGGCCCGTCGAGCCCCGGGATGGGCGCGTCGAGTGAAGATGAAGGGCTGGAGGAGCTCTTGGAACAGCCCTCCACTCCGGACACGTTTGAGGCAGCTAAGGACCTCATCGCATTGTCCGTCGAGGCCCCGGCACGCGCTGAGGACGCTCCGCCGAAGCTGCCGCATAGAGGCAAGGCGGCGATGGTGCGCCCGTCACGATCGCCATCTCGGCACCGTTTCGGGAACCGGTCCCGGTCGAGCTCTGCTTTGGTGGACTCCCGGTTGCCCTCGGCGCAGGAAGCACCGCAGCAGTCGGGCTTCAACAAGCGGTCGGCACCGACTCAGCAACCTAGCATGAGTCGGCACCGCGAAATGTCGGCGGTACGTTACCCGAGGCCGACCAGCCGTAGCCATTCCCGGTCCCGCGACTGCCGGTACCGTTCCAGGTCCAGATCGGCGAGACACTATTCCAGATCCTGGTCGTGGAGACGCTACTCCCCAAACCCGGACCGGCACCATCCTACGGCTCCGCCGTGGCCTTCCAGATCACCGTCCGTGGTCTCGGGGACTGACTCGGACTGGTACGGCGGATATGGCCATAGGTCACAGGCCAGCAAAGACTATGGCCATTCTCAATGGGGCCAGCCGAGCCAATGGCCATTCTGGACACCCTGGGCCTACCACCAGCAAGGGCCCCCATCGAGGGCCTCGAGATCCGGGCCACCGGGGTACCGATCCCGCTCCCCGCGGCACCGCGCGCCATCACATAAGGAGGCAACGGTCTCTAGACCCCGGAGCGGGAAGGAGTGGACTCGGCACCAAGTACGGTACCGTCCCAGTCCCACACTGCGGGTCAGGCCCCAGAGGAGCAACTGGTCAATGCCGGGTTGCAGGACACTGAGGAGGGGCAGAAGGCTCCGACCTCTTCCTCCTCGCCAGATGAGGCAGTAGCGGGCACCATGGTGTCCGGCCCTCCCCTGATTGACCATCGGGCACGCCAACAGGTATGCGAAGGGATCCCCTTCGCTGCCCCACAGCCCACTCTGACGTTGGTAACAGATGCCTCGGACCTGGGTTGGGGGGCGCACCTGGGGGAACTGCGGACCCAAGGGCTGTGGTCCAGAGAAGACAAGCTGCTTCACATCAATCTGAAGGAGCTAAGAGCGGTTCGCCTCGCCTGTCAGACCTTCCGCGCCACCATAAAAGGTCACAGCGTGGCAGTCCTGACGGACAACACTACCGCCATGTTCTATATAAACAAGCAGGGCGGGTCCCGGTCTTCTCCCCTCTGTCGCGAGGCACTCCAACTATGGGACTTCTGTATAGCCCATGCGATACACCTCATCGCGACGTATCTTCCGGGGATTCAAAACAGCTTAGCAGACCACCTCAGCCGATCCTACCAAATGCACGAATGGACGTTGAGGCGAGACGTCCTGCATTCGATCTTCCGGAGGTGGGACTTTCCCCGGGTGGATCTATTCGCCACCAGGGACAACAGCCAATGCCCTCAGTTCTGCTCGTTCCAGAGCCTCAGCCGGGGATCATTAGCAGACGCTTTCATGATCCCTTGGGGAGGGAGCCTGAGATATGCCTTCCCTCCGTTCCCACTCATGCACAAGGTTCTCCTCAAGACCCGCAGGGACAGGGCGACGATCATACTTATCGCCCCGGCCTGGCCACGCCAGCATTGGTTCACGTCCCTGCTGGAACTGTCCATAGCCGATCCAATCACCCTCCCTCTCCATCGCGACCTAGTCACGCAGGACAAAGGTCGCCTACTCCACCCGAACCTGTCTTCGCTACATCTCACGGCGTGGTATCTCTCTGGCTGAATGATGCAGAACACAGGTGCTCTCACCAAGTTCAACAAATCCTCCTTAATAGTAGGAAGCCCTCTACAAGAGCGACCTACCTGGCAAAATGGAAAAGGTTCTCCCACTGGTGTGAGCCTCAACGCATACAGCCTTTACAAGCCTCAGTTCCGTCGATCTTGGACTACCTACTGCACCTCAAGAATCAAGGGCTTGCGCCCGCCTCGATTAGAGTGCACTTAGCCGCTATTTCGGCTTTCCATCCGGGAGAGTTGGGAGTGTCCGTGTTCTCCAACCCCACAGTGGCCCGATTCCTCAAGGGGCTGGAAAGGGTGTTTCCCTATTCGCGCCCGCCTGTCCCGGCGTGGAGCCTGAACCTAGTCCTAACAAGACTCATGAGTCCCCCCTTTGAGCCCCTAGCCACTTGCTCCCTCACGCACCTCTCGTGGAAGGTGGCATTTCTCGTGGCCATCACGTCGGCCAGAAGGGTATCGGAATTGAGGGCCCTCACTTCGGAACCATCCTATACAGTGTTCCATAAGGATAAGGTGCAACTGAGGCCGCACCCTAAATTCCTCCCAAAGGTGGTATCACAGTTTCACATGAGGCAGGACATTTGCCTACCGGTGTTTTTTCCTAAACCCCATACGGACCCTCACCACCGCAGCCTACATACCCTGGATGTCCGAAGGGCATTGGCATTTTACCTGGAACGGACCAGGTCGTTTCACAGAACACCCCAGCTGTTCATTGCTACTGCGGAACATATGAAAGGCTTGCCTATCTCGACACAGCGCTTGTCGGCATGGATTGTGCATTGTATACGCACCTGTTATGAGCTCACCAATGTTCCGGCCCCGGAGATCCGGGCCCACTCGACTAGAGCCCAAGCGTCCTCAACGGCCTTCTTGGCGCAGGTCCCTATCCAGGAGATCTGTAAGGCAGCCACCTGGTCGTCCGTACATACGTTCACAGCCCACTACGCGATCCATCATCAGACCAGAGAGGACGCGATGGTCGGTCGGGCTGTACTACAGTCAGTTGTACCTTGACTCCTACCCACCTCCTATGGTAAGCTTGGGAATCACCTAATGTGTAATGGATGTGAACAATCACTCGAAGAAGAAAGAACGGTTACTTACCTTCTGTAACTGTTGTTCTTCGAGATGTGTTGTTCACGTCCATTACACTTCCCACCCTCCTTCCCCTCTGTCGGAGTCTCCGGCAAGAAGGAACCGGAGGGGTCGGGTCGGCAGGGATATATATACCCTAGAGCGGGGCGCCGCTCTGGCGGGAAGGTGGGGTCCCTGCCGGCCCGACGGGAGCCGCTAAGGGAAAAAGTTTCCGACGTCCGTGCACGCGGCGCGCGTACACCTAATGTGTAATGGACGTGAACAACACATCTCGAAGAACAACAGTTACAGAAGGTAAGTAACCGTTCTTTCACAATGTGTCCCCTATGAGCAGTCTGAACTGAATGCAAATGAAGGATTATAAGAAAGAACTTCAGAAACAAACAACAAGAGAAACACAGTGCGGGGAAAGAACTTATTTTGAGATGCCTATCATGGGTTTGCTTGAGTATAGCTGAGGGGACAAAGAGGACACCCAAGCACCCTTCACTGAAGGAGAAAAGGACAGTGCTTTTGCTTCATGAAAAAGGGGTCTCAACCAGGCTTGGTTGAAAATGCTGGAGAGAACGTTGGGTGAGATAACCTTCTTTAGACAAAAGAGTTCAGTTGTCAAGTTTAGTCTCTAGAAAGCATGTTACGATTTTGCTTTACATGTAACCATATGTTTCCAATATTCTTACTCGCTATTACTTGAATCTTTATTCTTTGATGATAATTCTTGTTTTCCCTGTAAATATAGCTAAGTGCTGTGGGGTTAAACAAAGTGCTGGTCCTGAGTTGACTCTTACAAGACCTGGTAACTCTGTGACCATTCAGTGATGAAGGGGCTGGACGCTGCAGGGAATGCTCTGAGAACGCAGAGGTTGGTGTGTGCCTATCACTACCTGCACACAGAGAGTCAGGCCTGTTGAAGCCTGGAAGGCAGCGCTTGTGCTGCCAGAAGCTAGTGGTTTCAGGGAGCTGATCCACAGCAGGCACAGACGAGACCCTTTCACACTAAGGGCAGATGGTGGTGAGGTGCCTCACAGCCCTGGGAACTCCTGGGGAGCGTCACAACCACGATAGCACCTATTCAGTGACATATATGTGCTGGTTACTCCTTTTAGGCCTCATGAATGTAGAATCTCTACTTTACACTGTCATGTGTCACAATTAAAAATATTTGGCACTTTCAACAGGAGAAGTTGCATGTTCATAGAAGCATAGCGTTAGAAGGGACCACAAGGGTCATCTAGTCTCTCCCCCTGCCAAGATGCAAAACTATGTCCAAACCATCCAAGACAGATGGCTCTCCAGCCTCCTTTTGAAAACTTCCAGTGAAGGAGCTTCCACAACCTCCCAAGGCAGTCTGATACATTGTCCTACTGTTCTTATAGTTTGGAAGTTTTTCCTGAGATTTAATCTAAATCATTGCAGGAGGCAAAATTGGGAAGGTGGGGGAGTGGGGGAAGCCTCTTCCTCATACTCCCTCTGACCCCCACCAATCTATGCAAATAAGCAGCAGGACAGGAACATTCCACTGTGTATAGGAGTGCCCTAGGAAGCAAGCTTTCCTAATGTGTCTGTACATGAGCTATTCTGAGGGAGACATGGACAGCTGGTGTTATGCTGCTGTCAACAACTAGTGCTAGTTGGCAGACAGAAGGGATGACTGTTGCTCAAGCTGAGAGGTACAGCAGCAGGCACAGACAGTCCAGTGCTGTAGACCTTCTGATAGAATCTTGCCCTGGGCAGTGCACATACCAAGGCTCTCCCCCTCTCTTCTCTGGTAGCATGCACCCTTTGCATGTCAGCTGTGTTCTGAGGGGACAACCAAGTTCAAAGCTTTTTTTCTTTCTTTCAAAATGTCTCCTCCTGTATGTGGAAACCAATAAACATATGTAGACAAGGAACTATAGAGTGCATGAAACTACTTGAATGGACCAATAGTCTCTGTAGGTAAAGAATTAGGTTCAGGTATCAAAACACCTGCTTTGTTTTGTTTTGTTTTGTTTTTTAGGATACCACATGTATGTAGGCATGTAATTACTTGCAGATAGTGTTAGTAAATACCAAGCAGCACAGGCTGAGGCAGGTATTATTTTAGCATTTTAACCATCCCTCCCATCTTCAGTGAAGAAAATAAATTAGTTTATTTTATTCTGAATCCTGTAATCTGGTTCTAAAAATTGGCATCTGGGTATAAAGATAACTTATGACTTGTGAGCTTTCTTAGCAGGCTGCCACAGACCACCTTAGCACAGAGAGAAATCCAAAAGGTTGCAGAAGATGGCTCCTTCTACAAGACAGTGTTTTGGAAGAATATGAAAAGCAAGTTTTTTGACTGGTTGACTTGCAAAACTCTCTCTCCATTCCAGGCTATTTGAAAGGTTCAGTCTTCTGCTTGCATTTCTACTTGTCCCCTAAGGGATGCCCATTCGGTTTCTGCTGGGAAAGATGGATGGTTCTGGCCCTCCATCAGTCACTTAAAGACTGAACAAACAAGCAGAATCAATAGCCTCTTTCATGCATTTTATCTCTTAAGGACCAAGACCACTCTTTGCAACCTCTCCTATTTCTGTTTCCCCATCCACCTCCTGTCTTCATAAATATGACAAATGGCACTACGCTATACAAACTAGTCTGCCACAGTAGAGACATCTGTAGCACTGAATAGCCTTTGCAGAAATGCCACTTGAGGGAATAGCTCTTCTTGTTATGAGAGGTTTCATTTTCAAGCCCTTGGAGGGGAACCATGCTCCCTTTGACACTATTTCTGTATAGTTTGTCAGGGATTTTGTGGAAGAATGTTGTGTGCGATCTAGTGGGTTGTCAAAATGAAGACAGATGGCAGTGGATGAACTATAATAAACACCATAACTTTATTGTCCTTGAGTTCTCTACTTAACTCTAACTAGAGCAGTTTTCTCTTGTCTACCCTCTCATCTGTCACATGCCACCTGATGATCTAGCAAGGAATTGCAGCATGTTGTAGGAGAAATGCAACTTAAAGGAAAAATTAATAGTCTTACGTTTATTGCATGGACATCTTAATAGGAAGCTATATGCTTATGTAATCCACATACCTCCTGGGTGTGATGTTCTGTCCCCTCTAGTGGCACTGAGACCACTTAGCTACGAGTGGAGACGATTCATTAATATCTAAGTGTCATATGGCTTTTAGCTCATGCAGTAGAGGCTCATGTATTTACCTCCAGAGGTACCAGGTTTGATCCCACCCGCTGACGACCGGGATCTATTGGTGTTACTCTTCCTTACCTTTTTCATCCTTTGATCATTAAGAATTTATTTGCTACATATTGATTCTGCAAAACAATTAGTTCATAAAGTTTGTATATCCTATATGGTCTGCTTTCTTGCTTCAGAAATATAAAAGTAATTAGGAAGGATGTGAATTTTACCTTGTGAGACTTACATAGCCTTTTCTGGACCTTTCATTAAAAGAAAAGAGACAACTGAATTTGCTCCACAGCTGGAAAATTTAACATTGTCCTCCCAGTGTTTCTTTTCCTGGATGTATCTTTTGTTACATGCAGGCTGTTTAGCATTTACACAGCTAACAGAGAGCTTCTCATTAGGACTGTGTAGTGTTACTGCTTTTGTATCTCAGACTTAGAGTTCAGTGGGATTTAGCCCCATTCTGTGAAGGCATACCCACGATTTTGCATTGTGGTTGTCCCCTTCAGATCACATGATTCCTGCTAATCATATCTCTAATACCTACCATATAATTTACTGCATCTAACCATTCACTCTAAACTCAGTTCAAACCAACAAGACCTGACCCTCAACAAATCTGCATTTCTCCATGTAGATCAACAAATGTCAATTCCAATTTTGTCACAACGTTTTTGAGCCTGAAAAAAAGTTCAGACAAAAACCTACTGGTTCAATAATAGAGTGCCAGTTACAAACTAGGGAAGTTCTGCCGTGGACCTTTGGCATAGCTCAATTTCTAATCCTGTCTTCTGAGATCTTGCCAATAACTGTAAAAGCTTGATTTAAAGTGATCTGCTACATTCCATAATTATAAGGAGTTTCACTATTCCCCTTTGCCAAGCCATCGGTCTCTCCATATTCAAGTCCTTCCCTACGACTCACTTCTTCCATGATACTTTCAAGATGTGAACAAACAAAGACAAACAAAAATTTGTATAACACAAAGTTTTTCTGTGTTTCCTTGTACAATCCTATCTTTTCTATTTTGTTTCTTAGCTTGTTAACTCTTGGCTGCATAGGCTTTTTGTGTCTTGTACAGCACTGAACAGATTGTCTGTGTTTAAATAAATGCTGGGATTTTGGAATTAGACAAATTCAGAATCTAAACTTTTATATTCCATGTTACTTTTGCTATTGCATTAGATCAGGGGTCTCAAACACGCAGCCCGCGGGCCACATGCAGCCCACGGAGTTATTTCCTGCAGCCCGCCATAGGCGCCGACTCCATCGACAGCCAAGCTCCCCTCACCCCCGACCCCCCTGAGCATGCCGTGTCCCCGCTCCTCCGCCTAGCTCCCAGTGCTTCCCACCACCAAACAGCTATTTGGCAGCGCTTAGGACTTTCCAGGAAGGAGGGGGGAGGAGCGGGGATGCGGCACGCTCAGGGGAGGAGGCGGAGAAGAGGCGGGACCAGGGCAGGGATTTGAGGAAGGGATTGGAATAGGGGCAGGGAGGAGGCGGAGTTGGGGCGGGGAAGGGGTGGGAAGAGGCAGGGCAGGGGCAGGGCCTCATGGAAGGGGTGGAGTGGGGGCAGAGCGAGGGGCTTTTGTATCTTTGTATGAAAAGGTTTCAGTGATACGGCCCTCAGGCCAAAGTACTAGTCCTCATGTGGCCCTTGTGGTGATTTGAGTTTGAGATCCCTGCATTAGATCATATTGTGCTATGGAATATTAATACATATTATGCAAATCACTATCACAAAGGGCAATAACTTGTGATTATTTTTGTCGGGACTAGATATAATTGAGCAGTTCCACACCTGGACTTCTCGTCTGCAGTTTATTGGGTAACATTACTTTTTTTTTCCTTCTAGTTCTTCAAAAAGTGTTCAGGGTATGGGAGGGAATCCCTTCAAAGATTTCTGAATTCTAGTACACAGGATATAACCTATCCATTTCCACCAATATGTTGGTGGCCTAGAGGGAATAGCCCAACACTGATTATAAGTATACCACCACATTTCTTGTACTAGGAAGGTACAAATTAACTATACTTAAGAATTCCACCAATGTGCTCAAAGTTGATTTTAAGTAGTTAACATACTAATGATACATTTTTCATTAGGCAAAAGTAGTTCTGCTGTGTTTGGTGTGTTTTTTCTTTTTTCTCAGAAGTATTTTTCATTTACAGTGTGAGCCTCTCCCCTTCAAATCCTTCCCGTTTTCCTTTACTGTATCCTGTTTTAATATTCCCTTTGGAAGGTCTTTTATAGAGTATTTTTATACAGATTCTGAAAACTTCCTTCCTGGTGTTTGGATCCTCTCTTCAGATGTCAAAATCAAAGATAATGGTCCATTGCTAAACTTTTTGGGAGGGGAGGGAGTTTGCAGTCTCCACACACTTAACAAGTCAACATATTTTGTGTGGTGTGAGGGACCTAGTGTATTCCAACAGTAGTTCACTGTTAGCTATTACAAGGAGGCAGCATTGAAATTCAAGGCAAGCATTGAAAATTGTCAGTATTTTCTGATCCATGTCCCCAAATGAAAAGCAAACAGAGCTTTTATATTATCAGGAGTATTGTGAATGACACAATGTCTGAATGTAAATGGCAATTTCCCTTGTAATACATTAATGTAAAGTTATTCTGTCAGCAGTAGAACACATTTCTATAGTCAGTTAAATGATTGCTACTGCTGAAACCTTTGATAGTTAAAAGTAAGGTATGTTCTTTAAATACACAGGAAGAGTTGTGCTCTGATCACAAACACATGAGTTAGTTAGCAGGGGAAATGTAGGTGTAAGATTAATGCATCAGCCTTAAACTTCTGAAGACCTCAGTTCATCTCCTGTCTTGGGTTATGTATAAAAACTAGTTTGGGAGTCTTAGTACTAGTTTCTCTTTGTGAGTATTGCAAAACTCAAGATATTTCTTTCTCTGCTCCAGAGAAGCCTAAGACTACAAGAGCAAAATTGTGTGTTGCAGGCCAGGACTGAGGTTCATTGGCAGAGCTGTGTAAAGAAATTTACGTGTCAAATACGTGGTTTAAGTGCCTTCCTTTTACCATTTGTAATGTATTTATAAAATGCTCATATCACATTCTTAAGGTGCACATATGTCACTGATCTAAGCCCACGCATTAAATTATATCAGAATTAGCACAATTCATCAAGCACAGAAGACCTCAAACAAAGATCTGAATGTGTTTTAATTTTTTTAATCGTCATTAAGTCTAATTTACTTAAAGCCTTTTTGATGTGTTAGAGCGTGTTCATGGTGAGCTGAGCTCTAATGGGAATGGTGTCCCTAGCCTTTGTTTGCAAGAAGCTGGGAATGGGCAACAGGGGATGAATCACTTGATGATTATCTGTTCTGTTCATTCCCTCTGGGGCACCTGGCATTGGCCACTGTTGGAAGACAGGATACTGGGCTAGATGGACCTTTGGTCTGACCCAGTATGGCCGTTCTTATGTTGCCTGAAGGAGAAGAATGTTGGGCTGATCGTCACAAATTCATTTGTAAATGGATTAAGTTAAATAATATGCACAGAGCACCATTAATGCCTGCAGACAAAGTGTTCACTCTTCTTTACAAACTCCTCCTGCCTCAGACCTGACAAACTCACTGCACCTAATACATCACTTCTGGTATTTATCCATGAAGGGTAGCATGTGAGGTCTCTACTGAAAGCTTGTAATTTACTGATGCTCACAATCATTGCAAGATGTGTGTATGAGAAATATTTAAGGAATAATGTAACTGTATAGAAAATTATGCTCTTATGGGTTTGTAGTAAAAGTGAATGGGCTCAGTGATGGCCCATTCAAGAAGTTGAGAGTGTCACCCTTTCCTGGCTAGCCAATTACATAATGTATTGCTCAACTGTCCGCCATTGCAACAACCACAGAAAAGCCAATGGAAAATCATTGAAGACAAACTGTAAGCATCAGAAACCGTTGGAGGTAAAAAGGAACATTGTAACAGACAGGGGATCACCTGTCTGCCAAGAAACACCAAAGACTGATTCAGTATATCACAGGATGGAGAAAGATGCTTTGCATCCATTTGCTGAGGAGACATCTTGCTGAGCAGTATTGTTTCCCTCTTTTAGGTTTTGTATTGGTGTGTTTCAACTAGCTTTCCACTCACTATAGTTTTCTACAATAGACAAGGCCTGAATTTGTAAAGGAAAAGATTTAAACAAAAAAAAATTAGGCCTTTGCTAGACAGCATAAAGAAACAAAAGGAGGCACAAGTCCTCAGGCAAAAGCATTACCAAACAGATAGGCCTTGTACTATGCAGTGTAGGTCAGCAAACCAAGGGCTTTTTTCTTTTTACCTTTGGGTTTGGAAGTAGGTCTTTTAGCACTTATTCATCTGAGCTTTTGGGGTTTATCTGAACCAAACTGAGAAGTATTTATAGGTTCACCTAATACGGTTTTCTAACTTGCAATGGATATTGTTAAAAGAAGAGCCGTTTTTGTATATATATCTTCAGGCTTTTAGTTTTTCCCGTATACACTGTACTCCTCATGCACAAATGAACAGCCAGAGCAAACTTTTAATTTGCATAGAAATGGTGCTCTGCCTAGCTATGCGTTACTTGAATTCACTTAGCAAAACAAAAGTTAATTGAAAGATATGTACCCCCTAGGTTTTCTGAGGTAGCTAGGCTAGCAACGATGACTGCTTCAGTGGCCAAGCATCCTACTTGAAATGGACTTGACAACTGAACAAAATCTGTGTGTATTGGAAACATTCTATCTATTTAGAAGGAAATGATGCTTCTAAGAGGATGATGTTTAATGAAAGGTCAATAGGTATCTCGGGTTATTGTTCCTCCTTCCTGCCCCTACCTATCTTATATCCATAGGTAGCTATGTTTGTTTTTTTCCATGTTTAAACTACGACTGAAGTGGGGAAAAGGGAAGACTCTTCTTCCCAAGAAAAGGACACCACAGTGTGTGTGGTCAAAAAGAGACCAGTTCAGCTGTTGCATGGCACGCTGCTTTCAAGCACGGTTTGAAATAGGTAAGTGACATACTGTAAATGAGCTTAGGTTGAAGAATCTTTCAGTGAACTCCCCCTCCCTGCCTTACTACTTACTCAAGCCAAGTTCCCATTATTATTATATCTTTGCTTAGAGCCTCAAATCAGCTAGGTGCAGTACAGAGCACATAGCAAAGAGAGTCTCCCAAAGATCTGACAATCTCCATTGAAATTGATGGAAATGTTGCCTCAGTGAAAACTGTAGAATAAGGCCCCGAGTGAGCATTTTTCCTTTGAGTTTCTACAAGCTGACTTTGTACAACATTCCTAGCCTGCCGCTAATAACTTTCCTACCCACACTCTCTGCTTGAGCTTCACATCTGTCCACAGCCTTGATCCTGCAAACAAATGCATCAGTGCAGACCCTTGCACTTGCATGAAGTACCATTGGCTTAATCAGGATGCCATTAGGGTGTAACACTCTACACTGACACATCTCTTTGAAGTATTGAGGATTTATTTTGCCAGTTCTGGACCACAAAATCCTAACTTGAATTTGCACCTTTGAAAACTCCTCATTTGTGTATGGGGCTTAACACGCTACAGACCCTGGCCACAGCTGGGGCAAATGCTGCTGGATGTTTTTATGTTTGAAATGGGAGTCGATCAAAGAAATAGTGTTGCTGTATCCAGTATTGTATGCTGGGAGTAGTAGTCTTTGATTTAAGAAAAAACAACAGAAGCAGCAAATATAAGTGGGTGCATGTCACAGCTGGGTCAGGGGCTGCTGCAAGTGCTTCTGGAGCTACAATATTGTTGTCTTAATAAGAAACCTTGTTGGATTTCACTCTTTTGGTGTCTCTCTCCACTACCATGCCACAACTAGGGAACTTCTAATGTGCACCAGCAGGGTCCACACAGCCAGGGAGTGAGTGGCAGGCTAGTCATAGACTTTAAGGTCAGAAGGGACCATTATGATCATCTGGTCTGACCCCCTGCATGATGCAGGCCACAAAGCCGTCCCTACCCTTTCCCTTGACTCTGCTGTTGAAGTCCCCAAATCCTGTGGCTTAGAGACTTCAATTGGCAGAGAATCCTCCTGCTAGCGATCCCTGCCCCATGCTGCGGAGGAAGGCGAAAAACCTCCAGGGCCTCTGCCAATCTACCCTGGAGGAAAATTCCTTCCCGACCCCAAATATGGCGATCAGTAAAACCCCGAGCATGTAGACAAGAGTCTCCAGCCTGACCCTTGTTAGCCATTATACTATTTACCTGCCATGGCACGGTATTCCTTTGACTAAAATCATGTTTTTCCATTAAACCATTCCCTCCATAAACTTATCTAGCTTAATCTTAAACCCAGACAGGTCCTTCGCCCCCACCGTTTCCCTCAGAAGGCTGTTCCAATATTTCACCCCTCTGACGGTCAGAAACCTTAGTCTAATTTCAAGCCTAAACTTTCCCACGGCCAGTTTATATCCATTCGTTCTCGTGTCCACATTAGTACTGAGCTGGAATAATTCCTCTCCCTCCCTGGTATTTATCCCTCTGATATATTTAAAGAGAGCAATCATATCCCTAGTGCGCTGTAGCTTTACACTCTGGGTTGCTAGGCACTAACTCTCCATATTAGACAATTCCTAGAGAAAACTGCATTGTCGTCTTAGAGAAGTGGGTAGCACAGTGGTGTCAATGATACCTGTGTAATAGTCATGCGCACTGAGATAGCGGCCATTTCTGCTCCAGGGATGGGCTTCAGAAGACTTGGTGGTATTATATGTGGTATGTACAGATGGGCAAATTACCTATAGGTAACAGATACTGTCACAGATGAGTACAAGAGCTTGTTGTCTCACATAATAGCAGTCCATTTCTTCTTGTTGTGTGAAATGTAATTGTGTCTCTTCAGAGACATTTCAACAATATTTTTTGGCTAGGTGTGGAGCTGAATACTGTGGCTTTATATTAGAAATCTGTAGACAGTGGTTCTTTAAAGCTGTCATTAAGCCTGACTGCATGATGTAAATAGAATTGTTACACTGACATTTACAATTTTACTTGTTGAATTAATGTACAAAGCCACCTGCAAAAACAGAATGTTCCTATGTAAAAGAAGAACGCAATGCCATTATTTAAGCTGTAGTGCAAATAAAATATTCCATCCAGTTTGTGTCAGCATCCCACATGTCAACAAAAATATCCTCAGTGTTTGTTCTTTGCGCCAAAAACAATATAGGGCTAAATTCTCTGTGGACTTACAACACATGCAATACTACTGAAGTTAATGGGATTGTAGCAGAGGGCAGAAATTTTCGTTTTGCATGACTGCAAGGTTGGAGAAAAGCTTTAGCCTCCGTGAGGGCATTAAACTAACAACGCAGGGGGCGTTGCTAAGGAGGCATATGTGATACAAACTCAAGCACACCAGGGCAGGAACAAATTGAATAGATGTGGCAAGGAATGTGAAGAGAAGAATTTTTTCAGTTGCTTAAATACCACTGCTAGGAGCCAGGGAACAAGGAAGAGGAATTGGAAATTCTTATTTCTGAGAAGAAACTGGATACAATTGGCATTGTGGAAATCTGGTGGGACCCTTCCCATGACTGGAATGTTAAAAACACTGATTATATTCATTGGCCAGATTGAGAGTGCGAGTGACTCTACAGCCCTGCAGTGAGAGTACTCACTTGGGAGACTCGGGTTCCTGTCCCTGTTCCAATGAATATTTCAGTATTTCATACAAAGTGCAACAGCTTAAACAGGAGAGATGGAAAGAGAGAGACCCACCCACCCCCAGAATGCCCCATAGCCTAGGGATTAGGGCACTCAGCTGGGAAGTGGGAGACTCAAGTTCAGGTCCCTCCTGATTCAGAGCAGGGTGGGGATTTGAACCTAGATATCACACATCCTGGGTGAGTGCGCTGACCACTGGGCTACAGAGTGACAGCAGCAGTGTTTTGTGTGAGACCCAGTCCGGTAGGTGTGCACTTCAGTGATCTCTGAGAATGCCCATCAGATTGGACACCACAGGCAAGAAAGGTAGAGGAACAACTAGTTTGTGAATCCCACCAGGGCTTACCCATGAGGTGCTGAGCTGCTCAGTGCTGTCAGGACTTAGGTGGCTTTGCACATGCCTGCTAGCCAAATTTAGACACCTAAGGGAGTGAACCAGTAGGTGCCTAGGGAACGTAGGGAGCTGCTGAGAGATGGTTTTGTGAATGCCAGTGACATCAAAATGTTAGATTTAGGTACCTAAAGTGGCAGTTTGGTGTCAAAGTCCCCCTTGTAAATATCTAGCCCAAGGAATGCAGGCCATACCCACAGAATGGGGACTGTATCCTGGAAAGCAATGATGCTGAAAGGGATTTAGGGGGTCTTACTGATCAAGCAACTGAACATGAGTTCCAGTGTGATTTCTGTGGCAAAAAGGGCTAACTCGTTCTATGAATGTATAAACAGGGAAGTAGTAAGCAGGAGTAGGGAAGTGAGTGTACCACTGTATATGGCATTGGTAAGCCCAGTGCAAGAATACTGTATCGCGTGCTGGTGTCCATGCTTTAAAAAGGGTGTTGAAAAATTGGAGAAGGTGCAGAAAAGAGCCACACACATGATTTGAGAGTGGAGAAAATGCTTTACAGTGAGAGACTGAGTTCAGTCCATTTAGTTTAAAAGAAGATTGGGAGGAGATTCTATTACAGTGTGTAAGTACCTTTACATGGAGCAAATACCAGGTAGTAAGGGGCTCTTTAGTCTACCACAATAAGGCATTACAAAAACCAATGATTAGAAGCAGAAACCCGACAAATTCAGATGAGGCACATTTTTTTAACCGTGAGGATGATTAACCATTGGAATAAACTACCTAGGGAAGTGGTGAATTCTCTGTCTTTGGGTGCATTTTTGGAAGATATGTTTTAGTCAAATACCAGTTATTGGGCTCAGTAGAGGCATAACCGAGTAAAATTGAATGGCCTGTGATACATAGGAGGTCAGACTAGATGATTGGATGTTTCCTTCTGGCCTATGAATCTATGAAATTGGTTCTAAAAATAAAACAATGTAAAAGTTAATCTGAGGATAGCTTGTGTATCTGATGCATGTCTGTATGTGATAATTTGAACAAATGGTTGTGACAGATCCTAGCTAGCATCCTTTACTGGCCTCCCACTGGGACTGCTGGGACGAGAATCCAAGCCCCTGTACTCTAGATTCCCAGGGTGTTTCAAGCCCCTGGAACCTGAACCAAGTCCAGCTATTGCCCCAGTCTCAGGGTTCCTAGGCATGCTGTCATGGTGCAGATCTTCTGTCTGGCACACTCCCTGACCCTCAGATTTTGGGACCTGCTGTCCTAGCCCCTCTGGGCACAATGCTGATCCTTCAGACTCCCCAATATTCAAACACACCTCTCCCCCAGATCTCCACCCCTGAGTGATGCAGTTAAACCAACCTAACCCCTAGTGTAGACAGAACTATGTCAACAGAGCTACCACCTCTCACGGAGGTGGAGTACCTATGCCAATGGAAGAACTCCTCCATCAACAGAGGTAGTGACTTCAATGAAGCACTACAGTGGTGCAGCTGCAGCATTTTAAATATAGACCTGCCCTAACTTTGTTGTGAAGCAGTCAGCACACTCACACATTGCCCAGTCTAACATCTTTATGCTCTTTTATCCTTAATCGTGTAAAGCACAGGAGAGCAATAGATCATACAAAACAATACAACAGCATAAATGCAATGTCCCTCGCTAGCTCATCCTTCCATTAGGAGTCCTTGGGCATTGGCCTGCTAAACCTAGGGTTGTGAGTTCAATCCTTGAGGGGGCCATTTAGGGATCTGGGGCAAATCTCTGTCTGGGAATTGGTCCTGCTTTGAGCAGGGGGTTGGACTAGATGACCTCCTGAGGTCCCTTCCAACCCTGATATTCTATGATTCTATGATTATCTGTGTGCCTGCAGGCAGTCAGAGTCCTCTACCTCCTTTCCTCTCTGTCCCTGCAATAGCCTCTTTCATCTTAATATGGTGCAAAATGGGGATCCTCTCCTTCTTTTCTTCTCCTCCTGGTAATTTTCCATTACTTCCAGCCCACCCCCCTTCAGACAAGAGGAGGGAGTGTCTTCTCCCAGCTACAGCAAACCCATTGTCCCAAGCTATTTACTTTGAATATGATCAGTCATTGAGTGCTGATGACTCACCATTGTCTTTGGCCTGGCAAAAACACAACACAGCCCTGCTGCTAACTCAGAGTAGATCCACATACATGTAGGCTTTCCATGACACAGTAACTTCATGATACAATTTCATAAAATCATCTACAATTCAGAAGTGGTACAGACAAGACCTGCAAATTGTCACAATGTTGTAGTAGACAAGGGTTATTTATAATTATAAAGACAGAGGGACCACTGTGATCATCCAGTCTGACCTGTAAGCAGGGCCGCCCAAAGGATTCAGGGGGCCTGGGGCAAAGCAATTTCGGGCCTGGGGCAAATTTCCCCACTTGCCCCGCCCCGGGCAGCCCTGCCTGTAAATGAAGCAAAGAGGTGTACCAGTGCCTGGGACCCTTTAGATTTTCAGTCAAACGTTCTCCCAACTGAGCTACTGTGGCATCTGCTAAGCTATGGGATCTTTACCCAAGTTAAACAATTCTGCCTTTTTACATATAATCAATAGGAAGAAGATGGCTTCTTGGTTAAAGCTTAGGAGTGACCATCACGAGCTCTATCTAGATCTTACTTCTGCCACAGACTACCTATATAATTGTGACCAAGTCACTTCACGTCAGTGCCTCAACTTCTCCATCTGTAAGATGGGAACAATATTTGTTTCCTTACCTCGCTGGGAAACTGTAAAGCAAAATTCATTAATGTTGAAGTGCTTTGAGATCTTTGGGAGGTGTTATGTAAGTGCAAAGTATTATTGTGGGGGGGAAAAGTTAATTTGAAAATTGCAGCAGTGCATGGGAGATTTCTAGTGCATCAAAGAACTTTCATCTCCATGAATGCATTCCCTTCATTTTGGTTAGAAATCCACTCTGAACTTTGAGGAGATAGATATAATTGTCATAGGATTGGTTATGTAACAAGCTTTTCAATTTAACTAATGAATGTGCTGAAAGAAGAGATTAATCCTTTAACTTAACTTTTCTCCTGAGAGATAACATATAGAACATGTTATTTGTAGTATCCTCATCTCATAGGAGCCAAAGAGAATTTGTAATTTTATTAGGTGCCCCCTGAACATAGGGTGACTATATGTCCCATTTTGGCTGCGACAGTCCCCTTTTTAAACTCTGCCCCAGACATCCCAACTTTTTGGGCAAAACTGGGTATTTGTCCCGTTTGTTCTTGCCAACTGATCATCATTTGGCAGAGCCGTCCTGTCCACAGGACAGATCGGGGCAACTGCCCCGGGCCCTGCACTTTGGGGGGCTCCGCACTTTGATACATAGAGTCCAGGGCAGCCTGGGGGGTTAGCGGGGAGCCTGGTGCCAGCAGCAGTGAGCGACCTGGCCCCAGCCCACCCTGCCAGCTCCTTGCATTGCTCGGGGGAGGAGGTAGAAGCTGGAAAGAGTTGGGGAGGGGGGTTGGGAGAAGGGGTGGAATGAGAGCAGGGCCTGGGGCAGAGGGAGGGGGCTGCAGGTTGAGGCAGGGGTTTGGGGTGTTGGAGGGGGTACGGGCTCTGGGGTAGAGCTGGTGATGAGGGGCTTGGAGTGCAGGAGGGGGCTCCAGGCTGGGGGTGGGCCGAGGGATTAGGAGTGTGGGAGGGGGCTGTGGGTTGAGGCAGGGGATTGGGGTAGGGGAGGGAGTGAGGGATCTGGGCTGGGGGTGCTGGCTCTAGGATGGGGCCAGGGATGAGGGGCTTGGGGGTTATGCGAGAGTCCATAGTAAACTCCCTTTCCAATGTGGTACAATCCACCAGAAGACTATATTTCCAGGTTTTGTAATCTGATTTTAAATGTTCATTCCCCAAAGGGAATGGGATGGGTGGGGAAGAATAGAAACAAAGACAATGGCTTTAAACCTAAAGCAGTTACTAAATTGAATGGTTAGGGGCCATTTCCCTTAACTTTGCCCTTCCAAACTCAATGGGTCAAATTCAGACCTGGCATGCATGGAAGCAACTCCATTGAAAGCACTTATGCCCAGATCTGAATCTGGCCCACTGGTTGCTTTAGGGCTGAATATGGGTATAACCAGAGCCAGATTAAGGTAATCTGGAGATCTAGGCACATCATGAGACAGCATTTCACAGTGGCTCTGCCCCAGCAGTCCAGCACTACTTGGAGTGGCTGGCTGGGACAGCAACATGGGGCCTCACTTCTTTCCCCCAGGAGCAGCAGCAATAGCAGGGGTCTCTTCCCTTCAGGAGTAGCAGAAGTGCTCTCACCCCTGGCATGGCAGGGGTGGCAGCTGGGTCCCCCCCAGCACTCATTTCAGCAGCAGCCAAGGTATGTCTGCACAGGTGGGTGGATAGGCCAGGCCTGCTGCACTCTTTCCCTTCTGTCCCTCACAGAGTCCTCTGCTGTGGTGATGCAGGCTCCTCACTCAGCAGTGTGTTAACCTATTGAGAGGAATGGGGAAGTTCACCCCCTCTGAGTTATTGTTCCAGCCTGTCCTCAGACCCAGACAGATGTCTCTGCGTGGGTTACACTTGGGTCACATTTTCAATGCTTTTTAGTTTTTAATGAATGTTTAGATTCTGATCTAATCACATGACTCCAGGAACTGGGGCCCTAACTGCAGGCCTTTAGTATCCCTGCCTTAATGCGGCCTTCGGTGTGTAAATGAAGGCAAATTTTGGTACTCAGGAAAATTCATCCCGAGGGTTGGACTTGCAGATGGCATCCAACATCGCAGAAGAGCAGAGAAGGGGACTGCAGAAGTGATTATTCAAGGTACTCTGCATCTTCTGCATATTGCACAGCTTGGCTCCATGCCATCTCCACATAGCCCAGCATGCAGAGTTTTATTGGGATTGGTGTAGCTACTGGCTCTAAAGTTAGATATCTACTGGCCACAAATCCTCTGTTGGAAGGACTAAAACGGGCTGTAATAGAGACCATCAGCAAGCTGCACAGATGACCACAGACTGATGTCAATTCTGGCCATAGCCTCCATAGAGTTCCCTGCAGAAAGTTCTGGTATGTGTGAGGAAGGTCAACTTCACCCTTTGGGAGAAACTTCAGTTGAGGCTGCATGGACAGTATGTTTATAAAAAAAAGACTAATACTCTTATCAGAGCTCCACACAGATGGCACCTATAACATTTTGATTATTATAATTTTCAGTAATTTAACTCTACTAATCTACTCATTTGTATTATACTGAGCCCACAGCATGTGCCAATGAATACATTAGAAGCTGAAGTAACTTAACTGAAGAAAATGAATAACTGAATAAGCCCAGTATGACAGAATGTACACTATGCTGTCCTGTTGTAAATATTTTCAGCAGTTTGGAAGGATAAAATGCCTTCAATTAGAAAGGTCTCTCATTAAAATCAGATGGGATATACCAGTATTTGTTGTGGTGTTCAGTAAATTGAGGCAAACTGTACAATGTGTTATAATTAAAGACCACAAACTGTAATGAAACATTTCTTTTGGTTTTGCATACCACAAGTAAACTTCTAAATCATGAAGTACAATTTCATTAACTGGTTCATCTCCAGCTTTAGACCTTCCAGTCTTTGTTCTCATTCCAGTGGGGTAGAATGAATCCCAACTGGAAAATATTCCCACTTTTTATTTTATGGTTTTGTGAAGAAAATCTAAAACTGCCTCAAACCATTCAAAAGAACCAGCTGAATGGGTCTGTTAATTGTGCAGCACCAGGCATTAGTTCAAAGAAGCATCATCTAGTGTACTCAACCTGGGTTGATAAGAGGCAGATTTAACATAGGACCTCACATAAAGAGACACTTCACCATCCCTATGACCCCGATTCTACAAAGCACTCAAGCATGTGCTTAATTCTCATGGAAATCAAAGCATGTGTTTAAGTCCCATTGCTGAATATGGATGGACGTAAGCACTTGCTCACAGTTAAGCATGTGTAGCTTAAATACTATTTTAAAACTCATTGTATATAATGATGACATTTCATTAGTAATGATTTAGTTTAAGTTTTATATTGATTCACTGCAATTCAGTTTTTAGTATATTTTGAAGGATAAACAAAACAACTTATAGCATGAATCAAAGGATATAAGCAAAGATCCATTAGCCACATACATCTGCATTCATGACTGCTGATTTTTTTTTTTTTTGTTTTAAACATGAAATAGGATTGCTGCAGATTTGGTGTTTTCTAATGAGTGCATCTTCAGAGCTGGCCTTCCTTTCTTTGAAAATAATGTTTGAACTGAATAATGCTTCCTTTCTTAGTGGAAAATTTATCATTATGGTAACTGAAGGCACTGTATTTTAGTGATTCATGTAATCACTAGATTAGTTTTCCTCCAATGAAAATATTCTTTCAGACAAAAAAGATGCCTTTGTTGTTACTGTAAACATTCCTGCTCAGTCACTTTATTGCAATACTGTATACCTGTATGGCTTTTTATCTCTTAGGTGTTTATGGCCAGGTACTTTCTTCTTTTATTCTTGTCTATAAAAGGTAAGATTTTTGTAATGTTTAGCTTGCCTGTTTTAAAATAGTCAAACCTGAAATCAAGATTATGGAATATGACCTTAATTTTTAAAAGGCTAGTCATTCTAGTACTGATTCTTCAGCTGCTGACTCATAAGAAATTGACTTTTTTTAAATAAACGTGGGTTTTGGATTTTTTTTTTTTTTTTTTTGCATGGCTCTAAACTGAGCTATTTAAACCACTCTACTTGCAGGCTATAATTGGTCAGTAGCATCTGACCGAATATGCTACGTTCTGAGTAGATAACATTTTTTTTAGTTTGAAGTATGAATTTAAAAGTAAAGAGATTTTTTTAAAAACTTTAATATACAAAAATAACTTACAACTATCATATTTTAGGGAAGGTGCTGTGATGGACTTACAAAAAGGAATATATAAATTTTAATTGTGTTTTTGCTTTACAAAAAGAGTGTTCTAAATAATATTTAGCACTTCCATAGTACTTTTCATCTGTAGCTATTGAAAAAACACTAGAAGGATTAAAAAACAGTAAATATAGATAGATAAACTGAGACAGTTAGGATAAAGGAGACCTGCAAGACGGAGGGATGGGGCAGAGGAGGGAGTAGAATAAGCGGTGGTCTTTTTTGCTGCTGTATGTTATATAAAAAAGGCTTGAAAGGTCTCTCTTTTTTTAACAAGGCTTCTTTTTCATATTAAAAATATTCTAGGCCTGAAACTCTGTGATCATTGGAAAATTAGTGAAATGGTGACATATCTCAAGAGCCAAGAAAGTGAAAGTTGAACAATTGAGGTGGAAAGTGATTTCTGGTTAAACTGTTTTTAAAAGTCTGGTTTTAATTGTTTTTGCTAACACCTATACAATTCCAATGACTAACTAACGTTCTGGATAAAGGAATCTTTTTTTAAAATTCAGCATCTTTGTCTTTTCAGTGAAGGTGTTAGATCTTACAATAAACATTCTCTGATTCCTCCCAGAGGTCCTTTAGCATAAGCAAGGAAAACCAAACCTGATATTTTGACTGCTTTAAAAATAAAGTCAATCAGAAAAAATTGCTCAGGCCTCATTTATGCACCATAAAGAAGCAAAAAAGGGATAAGTGATATTTAAGTGATTTGGCTGGGGTCCCAGCAAGTCAATGGCAGAACCAGGAATAGAACCTAGGATCCATGAAGCCAGAGTCTGCGGTTAGAGACCTAGATCTGTGTTCAAAGTCCATCTTCTTAAAAAACAAATGAAGCTTAAATTTCAAAAGTTCTAAAGCAGATTAGGGTTATTCAGTCTTTTCTAGCTGCCTCTTCCTCCTTCAGGGGAAAACAACCACAAACCTTTGTCTTGAACCAGTCCTCAGGTTTTCATCCAGCTCTTTAAACCTGTACTAAATGTTGATAAGCTGCAAGAGAAAAGACATACTAAGGAAAAGCATAAAAGCAAATGGAATTTATGTGTATGTTAAAAATAAAAGTAAAAACTGCAAATGATTTTCGTTACCTGAGAAGTCTGAACATGCAGGTGTGTGCAGCCTACTTTCCTCTGTGCTAAGTAACCAGTAGGGTGTGGTTTGCTGAAGCTTTAAATCACTTAGGAGTATGCAGTGAAGCTTGTCTTTTCTACCTTTTGTGATGTCATGCATTTCCTTGTGTGGTACAACCAATAAGAGTTTTCTTCCTACAGAGATCAGACTGAAAGGTAAAACACTGTTGTTCGGCAGACATCTGCCAAAGTTCATTAATTTACACCTGCCGGAATCTAGCAGCGACATACAATTCTGTATATGAATCAAAGACAAAGTAAGACAGAAAGGTGAGTTTAAACCATTTTGTTCTGACTTTTATTCTTCAGTTGGCCATACATTTGTCTAAAAAACAAATGTGAAAGGAACTGATCATGTGAACAAAACACTGTACTTTTTTAGAGGAAAAGACTATTTAAGGGTTGATTAGTATCTCAGCTTTTATAATTATGAAGTGACACTCTAACATGGCCGCAGCAGTGAGTTTTTACTACTTCATATACATAGGGTTCAGTCTCTCCATAACCTAATACACTGATCATTTTCATACTCCAGAAGAGAAGACTTGTAACTTTTTTGCAGTGTAACAGTATTTCTTCCTAACTGCTTTTAAAATACTAATCTAGCTGATAAGGATAGTGGCAACTTTCATCTACTAAATCTGTTTGCTAGTTTTGTTTTATTTTATATTGTATTTTTCTAAGTAAACTTTCATCTGTGGTAAAGTATGTTAAAATCAAAATGATATCCCTTCAGATCAGAACGTTGAACTACATTTGAAAAGAGAGACTATTTAATTCAATTTGTGTTAATTTACTTTTGGCACAGATTGTCTTTCACTAGCTTAATCTTGCAGTCACATTTCAACTTAAAGCAACTAAATTTTTTAATAATATACCTGCAGACTATGACCTTGATCCTTTAGACAGTTACATTTATGAATAATTTATGCATATGTTAATAGTCCCATTAACTTCTATGGGTCATCTGACCTATGTAAAATTAAGCTTGTGCAAAAGTTCACAGGACTGGACCCTGTATTGGCACATAGATGCTAAGGCCCAAATTTCAGCAAAATATTTAAGTATGTACTTAAGTCCATCCCATCCCTGCAAAGCACTTACGCACATGTAGTCAAAGGGACTTTATCAGGTGCTGAAGTTAAGCAGGTACTTAAGTGTTTTGCTGGGCTGGGAGGATGGACTGCTGAATTGAGGCCTTGTATACCTAGCTCAGAAATATCATAAATAGAATATACAGAACACAGTTGTGGTAATTCACACTTTTCTTTTATTGGCAAGCAAATTGGTAACAAATTGTTCAGCCAGCAATAAAAAGAGCAAGACTGGCCTTAAAAGTTCTGATGGGGGAGCTACATCAGGTGATTGATTTTTATTTATGTATTTACACCGAACTGCATTGTGGAATCCTATGTAAAAATTGAGGGCCTGGTTTTTCCCTAGGATCTATTTGAATTTGCTCAGTCAGATTTCTGCAGTACAATACCAATAGCAAGGCAGTTGTTCCAGTGAAATAAAAACAGCACTTTATGTTATCTGCTATTGTTAGAACAACAAAAGCACTAATCTATAAATGGAATGCTAGGATTCACCATTGGGTTATATAAGGCATTTGAAAAGACGCTTTCTTTGAGGAGTTCTACAGTAAATACTCTAATCCACTTCTTTCCTGAGATGAAATTAGAAAATTCTTCTTAAGGAAGTAATCTGTTAGTAATTTACTATCCTGTACTCTTCCACCCAAAAACTAAGAGCGTATATTTTCCAAAAATATAAATTGAAACAAGCTGTCTGTTAGCCTTCTCTTGCCACCTGAAAATATTTCTGCCGCTGCTGTCAATTCCTTTTACTCGCTTGGGACCCGTCTTGTTCTCGGTTCCACTAACATTAGTGCTATTTAGAGGATTGTTCTTTGCCTGTGTGTTTGGGCGTTCACTGCTGCAGTGCTTTATTGTAGCACTGAGTTGGAAAAAGGGAGGTCCCTAACTCAATATCGTGCTTGTTTATCAGAGGAAAAAATTAAAATATCCTATGTGAGAATTCTGAAGAGTGTCCAGTATCTCCCCCAGGATAACATTTTTGTGCAAAATGCCAATAAAGCGTGCACATAGGATTAGATGATTGATAAGCTTCATTTCATTGTAGAACATTCAGTTACTGTGTTGCATGTAAAAATATCCAATAAATCAAGCAACTCTTTTTCAAGCAGGAAAGCAAACAATAAGGGGATTCTCGAAGTGAGAGCGCTATCCAAATTGTCTGTTAAAGGGATACTATCCAGACTGACCACTCCAAAACGTGACCTATTTTAATATGGCCCCAGTCCTGCAGTGTGATCTGCCTGAGCAGATCACTGTGCCCATGCACAGGTTCATTGACTTCAGTAGAACAGACTTTTTTATAGTGTAAATAAAGTCAGTTTTTTCTAATGAAAATGGCTATACACTGAAGACCTGCAGAAATTCAATATTTTCCCATGATTGAAATGCAGAAATAATTGCTTCACTGAAATTTCACCCAAAGAAATCAGGGCATGCGAAACTGTACATCTTTTTCTATTAAACTTCGGAAAACACACATTTTGATTTTTTGCACTTGTTTGGCGTAAAAAAAAAAAATCACCCGAAATCAGAATAAAATATGCGACGTGCGGATATCAAATGTGCAAATGGAAACTTTCACTTTAAATAAATCTCAGAGCAGCAACTGCACTTACATGGCTATGATGTAGCCATGGTGGCCCACAGAATGGACTTTCATCCTGCACGCTTCCTTCAGCAAGAGTCAGTATGGGAGGACTTACAATTTTGAAGGATTTAAGAAACCTGTCTTCCAACCTTGTTGACCTTATGCTCTACTTCCTTCGAGCTTGGCTCTATAACCCTTCTGTAAAAGCATACCTTCTTTTTCATGTTGGACATGACCTCACCATTGCAGGTGTCTTGTTCTCAACCTGATGCAAGAATGTAAATTGCCAGGAGAATACTGCCAACAACAAATGGGTGTGCACAGGTTTGGCTGAACCAGACTCTGCATTCCCTAAATCCCTATGTCTGAATACACAATGGATGCTGCTTGGCAGGAAACTTCATGAAATGAACCCACTGCAGTTTTTCGGTACCTATGGCTGCCTCCTACAGATTTGTCATTGACTGGGAATGGTTTGGCCCAAAACACAGTGAAAGGTGGGATCTCATCCCTTCCCTAACCCATTTGCTTCAGTGATGTGAACATCAAAGCCTATGAGTACTATTTAAATACTACTGTTATAAAATACAGGTAATTGCTGCTTTTTTTTCGGAGTTCACCTTTAAGGCTGATTTTTGAGTGCAGACATTCATAACACCAAAAATGTACTACTCGGCTTCAGGACTACAGCAGTATTTTGCATTTGTACCACATCCCTGTTTCTTGTAGTTCCATTGCAATGAGGTCATCTAATTGCTCTACAGCTGCTTAGGAGGATATCGAGATATAGACTCTGAGAGGCCTTATTGGGCAGGACGGTCTGAGGTTACTGCAAATGGCTAAGCTTCATAGGAGGAAAAATAAAAATAAAAAATCCAAATAAAAAACTTTAATCCATGCAGCCATTTTCACCTGATCTTGTGGCATGTGCCCATAGAGTTATGAATTCACACTAATTGGTCTCCTCCCACCAGATTAAGTTGCACCAAATTGGTCTCCACACCCACAAAACCAGTTCCTGGAAGAAGACATTAATTCAGCCACAGTATTCACAATCTTCTTTAGCCATAAGTTACCAGCATGTCCTGGCTGATAAAATAGAACTCTATTAAGCCTCTTCATTTTGAGAAGAATGTTCCGAATGCATTAATAGTGGGCTAATAAAGCATGAATGTTAATTAGTACTGTACTTTAAAGGGTGATTTAATGGAGTTACACTTGCATGAAACAGGTGGAAAGCAGTGGTGAATCAAGTCCAGTGAGTAGTACCTGACTCAGTGGCACTATTCACAGAATAAAGTGCTCCTCAACATGAGTAAATGTGGCAGAATCTGGCCCTGAGCAAAGTTTATGTGCGTAAGTATTTTCAGGACAGAGCCTTTAGTCAGTAGCCTGCTGAATATAGGGGTTTAGAATGGAAACACTTTATGCAAAACTTAACCATAGCAATTGCTTCTACTTCCACTATGATGCTTAGTGCTCTTATAGGCAAAATAGGCAATGTGCACTGTTACTGTGTTTTACAGATGAGATACACAACCCACCCTTTCTTGTTCGGTTTATCCAAGGCCTGTAGGGATTAGAGGCAGTATCAGAACTCAAGCCATGTTATTTGGGCCACTAGGCCACACTTTTGTCTCACCATTTATTCCCTTATTTTAAACGACATCTTACTTTTGACACAGTAATTAACATTCAGCCTAGCAGTAAGGTTCAGTTTTTAGAAAAATATCTAGAGGTTCATTCAAACTTCTTAAGCCATGGCTCCTCAGAGCATCTAAAGGCCTACTCCCACCCTTGTATTGACTTTTTTTTGGAGGGCCTGATCCCCCAGCATATTCGGGGGCTGTCCACTGGCCTACTTCACCCTCCTGTTTCACCCCATCCTTCCTCCTGACAGACTTAGGATTTGACCCAGTGCTCCCTGGGGTATCTCAGTCCCAGAATGCTAATGGACTGTGTAATGGGATGACGATTCACCCTGTGGCACCTCCTGCTGGTCATCCAGGGAATTAGCTCGCCGGCCTCCAGAAGCGCCCTCTGCAGGTCGGTGTCTCGCTTGCCGCTGGTCCTGGTGTCCCTCCTGGACCCCAGTGCCCCTTCTCTTGGGGTTCTGCCCCCTGCAGTACCCCATAGTCTTGCTGGGTCTCCCCTCCCTGGGGAACCCCCAGTCCCCTATCCTCACCGCAGTCTTTGGCTACTGCCAGTCACCGTCTAGCCTCCACTCACTGGGGCAGACTGCAGTATAATTGCCACTCATCGGCAAGGAGGGTTTGGACCTGCTGCCTCTGCCTACCCTTGGGCTGCCCTCTGCAACCCCAGTACCTTTTCCAGCCTTTAGCAAGGCCAGCAGCCTGTGGGTTTTCCAAGCCAGAGCTCCCCAGCTCCTCTGGCCTTTCCCCAGCCCTGCTCCACTCTACATAGCCTGCTTAGCTCCCAACAGCTAGGCCCATCTCTCTCAACATCTTAAGAGAGACTGATTTAGCGCCAGCCTAGCAGCCCCTTTATAGGGCCAGCTGTGGCCTAATTGAGGCATGGCCCCAGCTGAGGCTACTTCCCCAATCAGCCTAGGTTTTTCTCTCAGCCTGGGCCCTCTCCAAGGCTGCTTTTACCCCTCCAGGCAGAAGCAGGGTGACCACCCCGCTACACACTGCCAGGAGCAGCAGCAGCCACATCAGGACTCAGGGGAATATTCCTGAGTCTCACTGCATTAAAACAGAGTTGAGGGCAGGCTGTTGCTTCTGTACAGTTCCCCCATGAGGATTATTTGCTGGTGGGAAGTGAGCCATCCATCTCTCCTCTGAAAATCCAGGTATGGGGTTGGGAAATAGACAGGCCGGTTCCTCCTTGAGTAACAAAAGGTTTAAGCAGAAAACCACCCGGCCTTTCTCTGCCACACTCACAGGAAATGGTTCATGTGGAGAGGAGAACTCTATCTAGGCATGTATGCTGCACTCCTCACAGTAGTGTCTGAGCACTTGGACCTGTTGGGAGGAGGAGAGCCTGTCTTGTGGAGAAGGAAGATGGATAGGATTGGGGGAATGACCAGACATCCCTGATCTCTGTCTGGAGGGAGATTGGGAGATGGGGTCATCTCTGGGGAAGTCTTATTTCCAGCTGGAGGAAATCAAAAAGTGCAGAACTTCTACCCAAACATTTCAGAATCTTGCAAATTTCAGTTGAGGTTTTAAGAATGAATGAAAGATGACTAGTGTTCGTATCATATCTGAATAAGTTTGCCCATCACTAACAATAACTACCTTTATGTTAGATGCACCTAAAGGCAATTTTTTTAGCTTCACCTCCCCATAAATTCTTTCCTTGCAGGAATGCTATCAAGCAGAAACAATCACCTATAAGACCAGCTGCTGGCTAATGAATTCAACCAATCAGCCCTCACCCTAACCTCTGAAAACTTGTCTCCACCTCGAGTTGAGTTGCGTGAGTAAAATCATTCTCTCCTTATTCAATACTAATGCCTTCTAGTGTTAAGCAATTAACTGCAGTATGCTGGAGAGCCAATCCCTGTATTTGAATTGGGAACAGAATACTATCCTGATCAGCAGAATCAGAACTGGAGCTCTCAAGTAGTGTTGAGGTACAGATGGTGAAATCTTGGTTCCATTGAATTCATTTGGAGTTCTGCCATTGATGTCAGTGGGGTCAGGATTTCATCCAGAATGTTTTCTCTGCTCAGGCAAGTCAACAATGAGGGTCAGAGTCTTAGCTGGTGTGAATCAGTGTAGTTCCATTGCGGTCACCAATCTATACCAGCTGAGGATCAGGCCCTGAAAGTAAACAATGTGTGCTTTTTCCCAGATCCAGGATGCAACAATGTTTCTACAGTTATAACACAATGTGTGGTCTAGTATGCATGGACTGGGAATCAGGACTCCTGGGTTTTATCCCTGACAGCTAAGAATTCATTGTGGGATACTGGAATTCAGTTAACCTCTCGGCAGCTCACCAGATTAATCTATGAAATGGGCATTAAAAAACCCAAGGTCACCTGGGGTGTTGTGAGAATGGATTAAATACTATGTAAAGCATTTTAAGATCTATAGCGGAAAGGAGTTATGTAAGCGTACAGTACAATTAATGCAGCATACTCACTGCTACAGTATTAATGCAGCTACCAATTACGTGTACTGTGTTTTATAGTTAAGCTATTACTATTATCTGATGGACATGTCATGGTACTGTTAAGCATCCTATTTGTTGCCAACAAACGTAATAATAGCTGGCGTTTGTGAATGTTTAGCCCTAGAGCTAAGTCCCCTTTTCAGAAGGGAAGTGGGCACCTCAGAGCCTGTATACCACTCTCTTTCAATGCACTTCAGGGCTCCTAAGTGCCTGTGTCATTTTTGAAAATGAGAGTAGAGCCTCTCCAGTCACTTCAAAGGTTATCCCTTGTTGAAATAGCAGTTTCAAGAAAATTATGAGAGCAAATTTAATGTGTGAAACCAGAAAAAAACATCAGTTGACAGCATTAAGCTTCCAAGTAACCAACAGAAGACCTGGGACTGAGGGGGTGTGGGGAGAATGTGAGTGCTCACCTCTCAAACCTAGCTCGCCCTGTGCCCACTCACCCTTCTTCCCTTTCACGGTACCTTCCTCCCATTTAAAACTCTTGCTGGAACCCTGCTTCTCACTTTCTTTCCTTCCTTCCCGTCCTCGTTCTACATCCTGGGAGTAATCATCCTGCAGTCCTGGGGTGTATTTTTGTTTCTAGAAACACCACTCCTTTATGCAGCATGAGGAGCTCCCCACACCTCCAGTTCTACTTTAGTAGCACCTCTGATCAGAGCTCCCCTCTCCTCTGGAGCTGGCAGAGAGAGAGCCAGTCCAAGGACTCACTACTGCAGAACCTGACAGAAGGTGCAAGAGCCAGATGAGGATGTTCAACAAAGCTGTACAGGGAGAATGGATTGGAATAGTTTCTTCTAAGACCAGGAATGAGTGCAGCATGCCCTTGGGTGCTGGTTGTATAGGCTCAGTCCAGGGGGTAAATCTAATACCGACAACACACTCTGCTAACACAGTTGGAGGCCTGAGAGGAATGTAAAGAGAGATTAAGACTATTGGTAAATCTGTATTAAGATTAAAACTTTCAAATTTCCATACATTTCCCTTTCTTTTTAAACTATTGTAGCTTTCTAGTAGATAGCTATGATAAGTAGGGTATGGGAACACAGTATACAGTATGTATACAGGATACACAGTGATTGAGGGAATGTTCCATTGTTAGTGTCCAGGGTTATTAGGGTTAGTGGTTTGTATGGCATGTAAACATACAGTAAACCCTGGCTACCTGGACCCCGCTAACAGAAGGTTAGTTATATGTCCTGGGTGTTGCTGAAGTTTTCACAGCAGTCTGGCTCCAGGAATCTGGAGCACAGTCAGCAGGAAGCCAGTTGGCTTCCCTACAGCCAGTCAAATGAGGACCAAAGCAGAGTGAAGCTGTCCACCCACCAGCTTCCCCTAGGCTTGCCAGCTGAACTTACTAAAACCCTCAATTATCCAAAGGTTTTAACATTTATTAGTTTCTATAAAGAGAGACCACAATCCATGAAAAATATTAATATGGGTAGATAGTTCATCCCATTTTAGATCTGTGTGATGGATATGTTTATCTATAAACTATATCTATTGTAGTGGTATTGAGTCATCTGTAGTATTTTCTCTATATAGAGCGTACAGTTAGTAGAGTGGTATAAAGTTATTATTGGGATGATTAAGTTGGTGGCATTACCTCCAATTCACAAACCCATGAGTGAGTCAGGCAGGTCATTCTAAACCAGTGCCAACACAAATATACTGCACAAGCACAAAATATATTTATGCCACATTTTAGAATAAAGCTACTTAGACATTTTTAGAGGGTTATTTAGTTTGCCTGTTTCAGCTTTATTCGTTTTTGGTATTCCATAAATTGGATAGTCTGCTTGGCTGAGTTACTCTGTTGCCTAACTACGGCTACCTGATTTTTAGAATATAAGAACGGCCATACTGGGTTAGACCAATGGTCCATCTAGCCCAATATCCTGTCTTCTGACAATGGCCAGTGCCAGAAACTTCAGAGGGAATAAACAGAACAGAGCAATTTATCGAGTGATCCATCCCCTGTCGTCCACTCCCAGCTTCTGGTAGTCAGAGATTTAGGAACACCCAGAACATGCAGTTGCATCCCTGAACATCTTGGCTAATAGCCATTGAGGGATCTATCCTCCATGAAATTAGCTAATTCTTTTTTAACTCAGTTATACTTTTGGCCTTCCAATCCCTTGGCAACAGATTCCACAGGTTGGCTGTGCATTGTATGAAGAACTACTTCCTTATGTTTGTTTTAAACCTGCTGCCTATTAATTTAATTGGGTGGCCCCTGGTTCTTGTGTTATGAGAAGGAGTAAATAACACTTCCTTATTTACTTTCTCCACACCAGTCATGATTTTATGGACCTCTATCATATTGCCCCTTAGTTCTCTCTTTTCCAAGATGAAAAGTCCCAATCTTATTAATCTTGCCTCATATGGAAGTTGCTCCATACCCCTAAACATTTTTGTTGCTCTTTTCTGAACCTTTTCCAATTCCAATACATCTTTTTTGAGATGGGGTGACCAGAACAGCACGCAATATTCAAGGTGTGGGTATGGATTTAGATGGTGGCCTGATGATATTTTCTGTCTTATTATCTATCCCTTAATGGTTCCTAGCATTGTTAGCTTTTTTGACTTCTGCTACACATTGAGCAGATGTTTTCAGAGAACTATCCACAATGACTCCAAGATCTTTCTTGAGTGGTAACAGTTAATTTAGACCTAATCATTTTGTAGTCATACTTGTATTTTCCAATATCAACACTGAATTTCATCTGCCATTTTGTTGCCCGGTCACCCAGTTTTGTGCAACCTCTTTTTCCAGATCATTTATGAATATATTGAACAATACTGGGCCCAGTACAGATTCTAGGGGACCTAGCTCTGAACACTGAAAACTGACCATTTATTCCTACCCTTTGTTTCCTATCTTTTAATCAGTTATTGATCCATGAAATGACCTTCCCTTATCCTATGACTGCCTGCTTTGCTTAAGTGCCTTTGGTGATGAACCTTGTCAAAGGCTTTCTGAAAGTCCAAGTACATTATATCCACTGGATCATCCTTATCCATGTTTGTTGACCCCCACCCAAAGAATTCCTATAGTTTGATGAGGCATAATTTCCTTTACAAAAGCCATGTTGACTCTTCCCCAGTATATTGTGTTCATCTGTGTGTCTGATAATTCTTTTCTTTACTATTGTTTCAACCAGTTTGCCTGGTACTGAAGTTAGGCTTACTGGCCTGCAATTGCCTCTGTAACCTTTTTTAAAAATCAGCATTACATTAGCTATCCTCCAGTCATCTGGTACAGAGGCTGATTTAACTGATAGGTTACATACCGCAGTTAGGAGTTCTGCAGTTTCATTTCTGAGTTCTTTCAGAGCTCTTGGGTGAATACCATCTGGTCTGGTGACTTATTACTGTTAAATTTATCAGTTTGTTCCAAAACCTCCTCTAACCTGCTTTGGACTAGATGACCTCTTGAGGTCCCTTCCAACTCTGATATTCTATTATTCTAATGACACCTCAATCTGGGACAGTTCCTCAGATTTGTCACCTAAAAAGAATCGCTCAGGTGTGGGAATCTCTCTCACATCCTCTGTAGTGAAGGTTGTGGTATGCAAAATAGAAAATGTTCTGCTTGTTCTAACTAAACTAAGTCAAAGTGGTGTTAAGAACCTGCTGGTAATTCCTTCCAACACCATTCTAGCTATACTTTTCCTGTCCTCTCCCAGCTGCCTCGCCATCTGCCCTTTTCACTTCATTCCCCCACCCAGTCTCTTACTTTCCCCCCTATTTAGCCACTGACGGCAGCCTGGGAGTATCCTGTGGGCCCATTTAATAGACACCGACTTTTTCCTTTGCCGAAGGGTGCTCAATCCCCGCTCCGACTCCCACTCCACCCTTTCCCCTAAGCCCCTGCCTCTTTCCGCCCCCACCCCCAAGTGTTCCCTATCCGCACTCCTCCCCCTCCCTCCCAGTGCCTCCTGCATGCTGAGGAAAGCTGATTGCAGCAGCTGGGAGGCGCTGGGAGGGAGGGGGGAGCAGTTGATCCGTGGGTCTGCTGGTCTACAGGAGGCTCTGGATGGGAGGGGGGAGCTGGCTACCAGTGGGTGCTAAGCACCCGCTAATTTTTTTCCATGGGTGCCCCAGCCCTGGAGCACCCAAGAAGTCGGCACCTATGGCCCATTTCCCTATTTGGGAAGACAGAGCTAGGGAGAACAGCAGAGCTTCTCTTTGCAGCTAGATGAAAATTGCTGAGGAGCAGCTTGAGGATCTGCTCCCCAGTGTGCAGGCGAGGGCCAGCCTGTTTCTTTAAAGGAGGCTAGGGTACAGGACTTTGGAATGTAGAGAGAAGCAGATTTCCTTCCTGATCCCTGGTCAGCTGGAAACCAAGGTAGTGGCTGGGGAACACATTTTGCCCTGATGGGTAACTCCCTGGGAAATATGGGCATTTACCAATTTCAGGATGCCATAGATGGGGGAGGGAGAGGAAATAAAATTGCTTTTAGCGTTGATGTCCTGGGTATAAAAATGCTGGAATAAAACACTCCCGGTGGAGTTAAATTAATGAGCTGAGTACATGTGAGAAATCCAGAGGAATAAAACAAATGCAGTTTATTCTAAGCTATTCTATAGCTGCTAAAATACAGAATGGGTTCTTGTTACCACACAGTGTAGGCAGGGGTTCTGTAGCCATCTGTATTCTGTCACACCAAAGTAACCATGGTCTAAATCAGTGGGAGTTGGGTAAGGGCATCAAGTGGTACTGTCAAACCAGCAATTCTACCAAATAAAGAAAATCATCATTTGGTCAGATGGCTGTAAATACGGTCATGTTACTAAAGAGGTTATCTGTTTGGTAAAAGTATTTTAGGGCTATCAACCAAACTACAGAGTAACGCAATTTATATTACATAACTATTAATACCATTACACAGTGCAATTTAGTGTATGAATGTTGATGGCGTTTATTATGCAATTAGGTGGAGCACATGTTTAGGAAGCAGTTTAGCAGCTAATCATGATTGCTCACGTGATCTGGCTTGAACCATATGATGGACTTCCTCTGTATAGATAGAGCATGCATTTGTGAAGCAGTTAGCCTCTGTCTGTTGATTTTGCCACAACTCGTCCTCGTACTTATAATCTTAACTTTTGGTTTACTCATGGTTCTGTCTGTCAAACATTGATTTTATTGAACCGTATAAGAAATAGGAACTTTGAATTATTTCTTATACCAGCGGTAGAATATTTTCAAATTATTGATCATTTAAATTGTGCAAGCAACAAAACTAAATCTCATCAGAAGTACTACATATTGTCAAGGTAAGTCCATTTATATTTATATTCATCGTAGTGTGAGTAACAGCTATAGTAAAAGATGAACTGCAACTTTTATTTTCTCATATTTCTCTTCATTCTCTACCCCTGTTTCCTCCTTTTCCCCTCCTTCACTCCACATATCTTGTTCAGTTGCTCCTAATATTCTTAAATAATTTATTTTGGGGCTGAAATTTTCCATCCAGGGTCTCAGAAGTTTAATTTCATATTTGTGAAAATGTCAGTAAGATCAGTTCAGGCAGTTTGAGAAGGGTGTGTGCATGCATGAGAAAGAGAATGTTTCCGTATGTTCTGATCAGAAATTTTGTGTACAAAACTCAACAAACCAATTTCTCCAACTTTGTTTATTTTGTACATTTCAATGAGATCCACAGAATAAGCCATGTTTCAAGGAAATTGGTTCAGTGTTATTTAAGTTACTTGCAGGCACAGTGTAGATTTTATTAGGTTTCATAGTTTGATCTAAAGCTTAAAAACTTGCAGGTAGTAACTTGCAGTACTGTGCTATTAGGGTGTTTTTGCTCAATCTAAAGTGGCTTCGATCACTGGGGGCACTGTGGAGATCCATGTTTATTGATATTCGTCTTTGATTCCTGATGTGGAACAAAAACCAAAATTTCAAACTTCTCCAAGAAAAGGAATGGAGCTCTGGCTTTAGAGCAGTCTGTCTGGTTGATTGCCCTTGAGCCATGGACCCTGTAAGACCTGGGATCCCTACCTCCGAGGCAATCCAACAGGAAGACAGCCAAGGAGCCTGGCAGGCACGCTGCCAGAAAACCAGGCAGGTTTCTGATCTATCCCGGCAGTTAGGGTTTCATTGAATTCCTACCAGGTCACGTCAGAACTTTGTTGAAATTGTAAAATCTGTACTAAATGTTTTGATTTTGATGAATGGGCAAAACTTACAACAAAAATGTGTTGGAATTTTGCTGACCAGCTCTAGTATGCATAGTAGGAATTGTGCTTTAAAGATCTGAATGAGAGAATATTGTATTGGTCTAAAAATCAGGGTTGAAATACTTTGTTGCCCTGGGAGCAAACGTTCAGATCTAGGGAGGGTTGACTCAGCCCTTCAGCCTATAGGTAGATAAATTGAATTCTATGCAATTTACTGTGTGAATTTTCCAATCAAGAGCTTAAAAATGGAAGCACCCCCCTGCTCTTCGTGGATATTAAAGAGTATGTGGTGCATATTGTAAGAGCAGGGGTCAATGTCTGATGGTTTTCTGTCACGATCGTACAGTATCCCAAATGCCAGTTGGCTGCTTCTATCCATGCCTGAGGTACTGAGGTTGGGTGGCTGAATATGCAAAGTATGTCAATATAAAAAGGTGTTGTTTAAATGCAAAGGAGCATTACAGGATACATTACTGTGAAATGCTGAATTAGGATGGCCCCTCACAGGAAACTGCTTCATTTCATAATGAATGTTGCATAATTAGAGCAATATTAGAATCAATTTAACTAGTGTCAGACAGTTATTCAACCACATGTCCACTAAGTGTGAAATTCTTAGTTGTGGTGTTTTTAAACATAAGTTACAGAATAACAGTTAAGAGGTATGTTTTCCTGTGTACTTTATTAATTTGACCCTCTTTGGACTGACAGTGGGGTTTGAATCTGGAACTACAGGGCAAAATGCATGAGTCACTACAATTTAAGCTAAATGAGTAACTCTGCATTAGCTGGCAGCTGTAATAAACTTGCACCCTCTTATGGGGACCAGCCACTAGGTGGGGACAAAGATCCACATTCCCCTAGCATTGGTTGTACTTGTTTAGTCAAGGGCAGCTGGGTTCAAGAGTCATGAAACCAACTGAATCTGAATGATGGACTTTACAAATTCAGCTAGCAATTATTGCCCACCTTTTCTCCTTCATTTAATAGAACAAACATACAAAATACCCAACAGCAGCTACAAAAAATAAAGGAAATTTCCGTTTCAGTGCAATCTAAAAAACCAGCTCAGTATTAAGACTATCTGCAATGACTAAAGTCCGCAAGCTGATGGTTTTCATTCAGCATTTTAGAACCATTCTAAGTTAGCATGGCTCTTTCAACTTTAAATACTAGTGTGGTATAAAGTTGTATAAAACTTTAAAAACAGAATAAGAAAAAAGAATCCCTTTTTCTGCAAAGCTTTCCAGCGTTAATCTCCTGGATGATACTGTCCTATCTTCATCTGCTGTTTATATCATTTTCCTGAGTATCACCTCAGTGTGTCTGATATGTTGTTCCTGTTTATTTACACATGATTTTTCTATGTTGTTTATTATTTATCTCTGCAAAGTTCAGGCTCTGTTATGCTAGGTGCTGTACAGACACACTAAAGGACAATCCATGAGCTGCAACATCTACACAGCTATATTTAGCATGCTAGCTGGAGCCCTGCTAGCGCAAATCTGTGTACCTGGGCTGGATGGCTTTCTCCCAGCTGGAATATAGATGTGCCCTCTACAAGCTTAGTCCTGAAAATACTCTCCCATGCAACTAGTCCCGTTAAACTAGTTCTGAGAATAAGGTTTTATATGATCAGGCCATTAGGGGCCCAGGCCTGCTCCCATGTTGAAGACAATGGCAGAATTCCCAGGGGGGAAATCCTAGCCCTTTGAAGTCAACAGGAATTTCCCTATTGACTTCAGTGGGGCCAGGACTGCACCCTCATTATCTTCAGTGCTGGAAGATCTGTAAAGTCCTTGAGGAAGAAATCTTGGGCCTGATTATAATCTCACAAATGAGATCAGAACGAAGCCCGCTGTCTTTTAGCATGGTTGTGAAGCGTCATCAGTACTTCTTAGTCATGTATTGTTTATTCATTGCAATTAATGAAAAATCACCCAATTATTGTTTCAGAGTAATTTAGAATAACATTTTTCATTTAAACTTTTTGGTTAATTTTCACACACATTTAAAGAGAAAATCAGTGACACTAGCTTAACATCATGCCAGTAAAAAAGACATGAAGTGAATTATGGAATTATGGAGACAACACAGTACTATAAATACAAACTATTGTAAACATCACAGACTAATTCCTCCCTCTCCTGGAGTCTTTTAGACAAATGGTTTCCATACCTGAAATACAAAATAGGTGATAATATAATCTCTTATTAAATGCCAGATTGTGATTGTTTTATCACTGAGCAGACCCAATGATTTAACAGGCCTGCTTGTGTACATAAGGTGATCACAGTTAAGCCATACAAGTTTAACTTAGTGTTCTGGTTTTTTGCACAGTAGCAAGTACTTTACTTTTGCCATTCAGGTATAATAGCCACGCACTTATTAATAATTGTAAACCAGATGAAGGAAAAGTGTACTGCATAACCATGGAAAATACATATGATGGGCCCAGTGAAATCTAGGGATGTGTGGGGGTAAATTAGGACAGATTTTGTCTCACTTTCTCTTTTTTAACCATTTCTGTGGTATCCATATCATTGTCTAATATAGCAAGAGATCAAGTCATTCCAGTCAGCACAATACTGTGTACTGAATCTGCTTACAAAGGGTACGCTAAAGAAATACTGCTAGTAGCATTTCCCCTAAATTTGACACAGGCCATGTAATTTCCATGATATACCACTGCCTACAGTCTCTACCACAGGAGTCTGCCAGTGTATCTTAACACATTGCTGCTTTAGAGGGTTATGTCAACTAGACTTGTTTGCAGTGGGTCTTGTTGATCTTTCTTACTATACCAGGATGTGGCCTTAGGGAAGCAATGTCTCTCTCTCTGCTGTCACTATGAAAATAATCTCAGTTACTTAGAAATATCACACCATTTCCAGCTGAACCTAATATGAACTGGATAACCCTTTTGCATGGGAGAGAAAGAGAGCATGTTCTGGGGATTAGAGTAATAAATTGGGAGTCTGGAGTGCTGAATACTGTTCCTTGCTCTAACCCTTAACTTGCTGTGTGCCTTCAAAAAGAGTGCTGGGAAAGTCACAGTGTAAGGCAGGGAGCCTTAAAAAACCCCATCACAAGAGAATGGGACAAGGGTCCCTGCCCAGAGACAGGTGATGGCTGGAGACCTGAGGCCTGATGGGCACTCCTGGGGTGGACTACAGAGTGGTGGAACATACAGGTGCAGTTATCCTGAAACGGAGAAAGTCAGCATTTCTGAAAATAGAGCCTATTTATTAAGGGGCCTGAATATGAATTTGCGCGTCAAACTTTAGGCACCCAAGTTTGAAAATCTTCCTCTCCACGCTCCCTTGACCCTTGGATGTTGCTTAGGTAAACTTCATACATTCGGTTCTTTAAATCTTTCCTCATAGTCAATCCCTCCATATCCCAAATTCCTTCAAATATGTGTAAACTTTTTGGTAACGCAGTGTTCAGAATTAAGGCCCCTATTCAGCACATGCTCTTAAGTCCCACTGATTTCAGTGGGACTTAAGAGCATGCCCAAGGGTTGTTTTGAATTGAGGCCTATATGCAGTAGGCCATGGGGAAGTTTCACCGGAGTCTTAGACTGTTACCTCCATGCTCTGTGATGTGATACCTCAGAATATGGAACCCAAAACAGCTTTGACTCTTTTGGAGGGATGATTGAAGGTGGGATAGAGGAGTTTAAAAATGAAAACAAAAAATTGAAAGTTACATTTATGTTTTTTCATAATCAGTCCTGCAGCAGCTAGCTAGTGCAGCATTTATGGTAGGTAAAATGTACTCTTGTGTAAAGAGAGAATGTCTATAAAATCTTCATATAATTGGAGAAGTAAAAAATTGAGTTTCACGTTTGTTGGGTTTGGTCAATAAGCAAGAAACCTGATGGTGCTTGGCTGTAAGATATTTATATGTACATTGCTCTGTAGTATATAGTGTTATACTTCCCTTTGGACCAATATATTACATAATATATAGAGCTATACCTATCTCATAGAACTGGAAGGGACCCTGAAAGGTCATTGAGTCCAGCCCCCTGCCTTCACTAGCAGGACCAAATATTGATTTTGCCCCAGATTCCTAAGTGGCCCCCTCAAGGATTGAACTCACAACCCTGGGTTTAGCAGGTTAATGCTCAAACCACTGAGCTATCCTGTTTTGCATTTTTATAAAAGTAAATGTATAGTTTGTGAAAGAGGCTGGACTGACAGCCCTGAAGACTGAAATTGTCTGGTTTATTCACAGAAAAGGTGTAGCATGGGCAGCGGCAGCAGTATGCAGCCCTTCCTCAAACCACTCTAGTAATGTGCCTGAGACAACCATGATTTAAAGGCTTCATCTCTAGGGGTTGGAGGGTAGTTAATTCTTCATGTTCAATCCCTGTTGCCTCTGGGACTGCCAATAGGGTGTCCAGATTTGGTGATGACATGTTTCCACTAGAAACTGGCCTGGACTGACAGTTATTAAATAAAAATACAAAGGACCTATTCTCATCTCATGCTGGTGTAGATCAGAAGTAATTCTTCTGAAGACAGTGGAAGTACACACATGTAAATCCAGTGAAGGCAGATCATAATTTAATCCCTACAAATGTTTTCTGCCCCAAAGATCCATCCTTCAGATCTTTATAAGGAGATAGTCTTACTCACTAGTTGTTTGAATTATAATGTTTTATGTCTATTGTTCTTTTCTTCTATAGCTGAGGCAATGTTTAGAAGAAGGGTCATAAAAGTTTATTAGTGCAGAAAAGTGCAGCATATGATATGAGCGTAGTGCTAATTCAGAACCTAACTATTTTCCTTTACATCTACTTTACAAGTGGCTTCCCATTCTGTGTTGGACTGGGCAGGGGAGGTAACCCTTATTCTTAATGATATTTCTACATGCAGTGTCACGCTGCTTTGCCTTCACATGGTGCTGCTTTGTCACTGCCAAGTTTTCCTGTAGGGAAAAAATAATCAGCTGACTTGCCTGCTTTAAACTCAGGTACCTTAGAGAAGTTAAAGTGCTCAGACTCTGATTTTATGGGTGTTTTTTAATGTTTTTAAGCCTTAAGTTCTTGCAACCTTCTCCCCTCTCCTCCCTATTTAACCCCCTCACCCCGCAGGAATACCTTTTTTGGAGAGGGGATGGTAAAGAACAGCAAGAAAAATCATAAGTTATAGGGTTAACTCATTTTCTTATTTTCCTGCCCTAATTGTGCATTCTTTCTGTAAAAATCACTAAAGCATTTTCTTACAAGGCACAGCAAATCCAGATAAATCATAAATGATGTTTAAAAACAGCCACCCCAAAATGTAATTCTCTGGCTTTTTCCTACAGGTTTGCTATCTCGCAGAACTTGTTGATATTCTTCCAAATAGAGAGCAGTTATTATTTGCTCTGTTTTGCATCACATCAGATCTTACCATGAGTCAAAAAGATTTGTCAGAAGAAGCGGAGGAGAGCCCTCAACCATTATGTATCACCTGTGGCCAACCACATTTACCAGAAGAGAACCACCTGTACAGCTACACAGAAGAAGTGGATGATGATCTAATATGCCACATCTGCCTGCAAGCTTTGATCCAGCCACTGGACACTCCTTGTGGTCACACCTACTGCACAGTCTGCCTTACAAACTTCCTAGTGGAAAAAGACTTCTGCCCTGTGGATCGCAAAATTTTGATTCTACAGTCTTGCAGAAAGTCCAACATACTAGTAAATAAACTCCTGGATAAGCTAATGGTTAGCTGCCCTTTCACAGAACACTGCTCAGAGGTTTTGCAACGTTGTGACCTTGAACAGCATTTCCAAACTGGGTAAGTCCTACTCCCAACTTTTGTTTTTTGCTTGCTTGTTTGTTTGTCTGAGAAGGGAGTGAAAGCATCAGTAACCTGAAAGGAGTCCAACACATGCTGCTTGTAATGGACAGTTAATTTAAACACAGATTTCTCAAATTCAGCCCTGATAGAAGCTCATTGTATTCAAAGGAGTTAAGTTAGGACTAAATTTGCCCATTCATTTGAGTATATTCTTATTCTCCTCACTACAACAAACAAACTCAAATACACTAAGTTCTTTTGGGCAGTATCCTGGGGCTGATCAAGGAGGATATCTCCATGGTAATTTGTACAGTAAACGTGTGTATTTAATAATCCAAAATGATCTTTGAGTTATTGGGATATCTTAAATATTTTGTAGTTGCTATAAGGGGGGTATAAATTGCCTTCTCTTTCTTTAAAAGTTACCTATATATGAAACTGAGAAGAACTTATCAAGTAAGATGTTCAAAAGCACTTCAGGCCCAATTTCAGAAATGACTTAAACACTTAGAAGCCTAAATCCCATTGAAAGTCAGTGGCACTTAGGCTCCTAAGTCACTTTTGAAAATGATACTTAAGCTCCTAAATTATGTAGGTTTTTTGAGCCCTTTACCTGTGACCTTCAATGATGCTATCCTGCTCTACACCACCCACGGATCTGGCCAACTTTGTATTGTCAAAACTGAAAGACATTTTAAAATGTGGGCCCCCAAATGCATGTGCTTGTTTCTTGGTGTTTATGCAACCATAATTTGTGGCTACATATTGGTCATATGTAGTTCTGAAATTAGATTTCATTGCTCACTGTGATGGTATTTGAAAACTCATGATTTAATCACCTCCTTTTTTTAATTTCCTGGTTCTGATTGTTTTTTTGATCAGCTGTGGTGTGTTCTATGTTTTTAGCTTTCTCTCTTTCAAGGGGGATGGGTTAGCAATGTCACTTTAAAGTTTTAACCTTTGGCCAATACTCTTATCTGAGGCATGAAAAAAGTATTAATAGTGATAGTAGTGAACTAACCATAGTACTCTGGCTGTATAATACTATTGTGCAACTTTGCTGCTCCTCTACAGTAAGTGTATTTGATTCAAGACTCTGTTAGTTGGAAGACTCTAGTTCCACCAGCCTCTCTCTTCTCCACAATTCATACAATTTGTGTATGTATTTTGGATACCCTTCAATTAGATCTCAGTAGAACTGCTGATTGTATAACTATTGTAGGCTTCTCTCTGTGGATGGCACTTGGGTGATCTACAGTTTTTGAAGGACAAACCCACTGCACTTTCCATGAGGTCATGAGGCAACCCACACAAGCAAACCCCTCCCCAAAGTAAGAGTTAAGAGGAAACTTCATGAGTACCAGCTGGCTGAGTTTCCTTGCCCCTATACCAGAATGACCTACCTAGGAGACTTTCAAACCCTATATTTGTAGATAAAGAGTATTAATTGTTTTGATGCAACCATTTGGTAATTATCACTACCACTCTTTGTTGCTTGTGACTACTTTAGCCCAGTGAGGTGCAGAAACCCTACTTGCAGTCTGAATTCCAGTCCATAATAGTACAGGAGACAAGAAGGGCTGCGTGTGCTTCAAGCAAGGAATCTGTCTCATCTAGGCACAACGCAGATTGAAATGACAGTGTTCTGTTTAGCACTGGCAAATCAATATGGGAGGGAGAAGGTGTATGATTCTGCTAATAAAGTAGTCTGATGCTTGTGGAGGGAGCAACTCAAACCCAGACTGAAACCTCTGCTAAATGTGACTGTTGTTCTCAGTGAATAAATCAAAGTGGATTCTATTAGAGTCATCAGTGTAGCCAGCTATTGACAGATTCTTTTATAAATCTGTCTCTGGCCTGTTCTTTTTCTCGGAGAGAAAATGAAAGCTCCCTCCTTTTCACAGATGAGATAATTGATAGGACAAGGTGAGTTTCTTGCATATTTATGCTTGTGCTTAATAAGAGAACTTTAATTGCTTATAACTGGAATCGGCACAAACATGCATTAAAAACATTCTCATTTAAAATTAGTTCTTTGTATTATTTAAAAAAGACAGAGAAGATGTGTCCTGGATTCATATTTAAATTATCTTTGCACAAAAACATCTAGCTGAATACTGAGAATTTAGATTGGTTATTGATTCCAGTTCAGTCAGTTAAGCTCCTTTGTGGTATTTTACTTTAAAAAGGTGTGGTCATCCTACATTGCTTGCTTTGGAGCTGCGGGGGGAGGGAGGTTCATTTGCCATGTTGAGACTACTACACCCTTCTCTGATGCAGTTTAGCTCATAACCCATCTGCTTCTGGCCAGTGATGTAAATGTACCAGCTGCTTCTGAAGAACCACTCTGAATACTGCAGGAGGCAGGTCTCTTTCCTGTGCATCAGCCTGCTCTGCAGCATAAGTCACTATCTCGCCAACCATGCTGTGCTGTCCCTAAACCCTCACATCTACCCATCTGAGAATCAGATCAAGTAATCCTCTTACAGGTCAATGATTTTTCAGCATAGCTTCGTTTAAGGGATTTAAACTTGATTCATAATGTGCTACCAATTGCGTTGAAATGGAAAGGCTCATTTAGAAAGGGTTTGGCTGACAAGCTTGAAGTTCTGTGTCCCATCAGCAGGCAGAGAAAAAGTGGGAAGGAGGAAACCTAGCAGCAGTGCCAGCCCTACACTGAAAATGAAGGCTCTTCTGTTACTGGTCCTACCTTGGCTAAGTCCTGCAAACTACATAGACAATGTGGGCAATCTGCACTTCCTGTACTCAGAGCTGTGAGTACTCACAGTCGTGCTGTTGTTGTGGTCTCTGTGTGTGTCTATGTATTGTCTTTTTAATGGAGAAATTTTTGGTATGCAATACGTGTGTGTGTGTGTGTGTGTGTGTGTGTGTGTGTGTGTAAACTACAAAGCATCTTGCCAAGGGCTTAAAACAATGCCACACACAGCCTGCATCTGATTGGAAGAACTAATAATAGCAATACTTCTCTAGTGCTTTCCACTTTTGAAATATGGAAGCAGCTGAGACAAGCTGAATGAAGCAGTCTTTCTGTCTCCTTGTCAACTTTGCTTTTCTGGGCTGGTGTTTCTGATTGTTGTTTTTGTTTTTTTGCCCCTTTGTGTCTCCTTTTCTGTCCATAAATAGACTCAAACAGAAGATGAGAGTAGAGCATGGGATCATAGATACAAACCCTTTGTAAATCACTCTGTGTGCGTATGTGTTCTCTGTGTAAATCTGCACACCTTTGGTAAAACACCCCATCACTGAAAACGCTTTCCCATACATAATTCACTTATGAGAGGAAAGAAATCCCCCATGTTTATGGTTTTTGCCTATACCAGAATGTTGTTTTCTCTCTAATATTGCCTATTTTAAATGTAATGATCCACATTTACATCATCTGGTGTGTTAAAAACATAACTGACCTTGCCAAAGCTTACAATAAATACTCTGTCACTTCATGCGTGGTCAATAAATGATGCTAGTTTAATTAAAGCTTAGATGCAATGGTAATAGGTGCTGTTTAAATGCAGATAAATATAGTAATGCATTATAAGAATATTAGCAAATATGGTCTGAAGTAAAATAGGTTTTATTAATTTCAACATGTTGCTTGAGATGAATGAATGAAGTGGCTTATTTTGCTAAAGAATTATAAGGTAACTACCCTTTGAAGGGGAGTTGATAAGAACAGTTTTAATTCACAGGATGTGTTTGTGGTTGTGTTGTCTCTGCTCTCATACCAAACTCATAGCGTTTGAGATAACAAAAAGTCCCCTTTTGAAATTCTTGTTTGATGTGCATGACAGCAATTAATAATTCAGTAATTCTTTACGGTGCTACTCAGGATTTCTATCTGCCATACAGTCTTTTTTAAAAATTAAAAAGAATGTGGCTTAGACAACCATAGCCAAAACGCTAAATTAAAATCAGGGTTGTGCTAAGAATGTTCATTTACAAAATAAATCACTTAAGCAAAGCAAGCTACAGAAAATCAAGCAGAAACTGGAGCAGATGAACATTTATAATGGAAACAATGGCATCTGGGGCATCCAGTTTCCAGGAAAGCAAACTGATGAGATTAATCGGAGCTTGTGTACATGTAGGTACACACACACACACACACACACACACACACACACACACACACACACACACACACACACCCCTGTTGCTTTTCCTTGGGGAATTATGGTTTGTAGGCTTTACAGGGATAAAGGGCTACTATATACAGTAATTATTCATCTCCAATTTACATTAACCTTCCAGCCCACAAAAATGTTAGTCACCCTATTAGCTGTTCTCTTAGCGACGCACGTTCTTTGCCCAATGGCTCTGGAATTGGACGTGCATCTCCAGTTATGAGTAATGGGAGATGCTCATCTATTCCCCTGGGAACTGGACTGAAACACAACCCAGCCACAAAAGAGTAGTTTAAATCACTGAGGATAGGGTATGGATTGTGTGACTGGAGACTATTTCTTTAACATACAGGAGCATTGGTCAGTATCTTCTCTCTTTGACATAATTCAAAAGGACATTGGGCAGTTTGTGCTAGTTTTAGAATTGGCTGCTGTAATTTTTCCTCTTTGTTTTTCTGTGTTGGCTACTGATGGATACTGCACAGTCAGTGACATACTCTGTTAACATATGGGTTGGATTCGAGGCCCACTGTAACATCAGTAGTTGAAAGAGCAAAATACTGTTTTCAGTCCTGTTTAATCAGATTGCTTGAATTTTTTAAGCCTGCTGTTTGCTTTTAGGGTTACTTGGACACATTGTCCAGTGTGTGTTTCTGTATTCTTAAAGATTTGTCTGTTTGACAAATTCAGTATCCGTACCTTAGACAGTCTACAGGCTGTGTGGGCAAGTTTTTAACCCCCTGCCCTTTAGTGGTCTAGGCTGGAGGCAGGCAACATTTTTAATCCCTGACACAGGCAACAGAAAAAGTTAGTCCATCGCTGCATGCAACAGATCAATTTGTGGGTGTCACTGGAAATTAGATTGCAATAAGTGGAAATATTATTTACCACCACCTACACTTTTGGCTGCAGGCCAATGTAAGTATTGAACTTGGTCGGAACTCACTTTATTGGCATGCACCAAAAAGGCATCATCTGAGGGGGCAGGATGGGACAGGAGTGGCTGCCAAGGGAAGAAACTGGTGCACTCTGAGCATGCATTGCTATTGGTGTGAGGCTAGATGAATGTCCACATTAGACAAGAGCTAGGGAATGAAGCTGTCAGGAGACTCCCTGTCTCTTCTTTTCTATATCTCTCTGTACTACCATAACTTACTAGGTACTAAACTTCAAGAAAGCCAGGAAAGGGGCATTGAAGGTAGGAATGCCAGGTTTTGTTCTACACAACAGCAGAATGGATGATTTTTTGGGGGTGGGAATCATGATACAGGCCTGAGTCTCTTCTGGCCTCTAGAGAGACATGTTCTTGAGCTAGGGAGAGGGATTGGCTGTCCTCTTTCAGCAGAGTAGAGGAGGAGCAAAGATGGGGAGAAGGCTATTGTAGAGCACAGAGCAGAGGAGCCTCAGAACTCTCCTTTCTGGGATAGTTGAGGGAGGGGATATTGGTGAGAGGAGTATCAAAGGGGCTTAGGGCTCTTCATCTGGGACCATGTAGGTGGGAAGATAATGGTGCAGGTGTTGGGGAGGAGGGGGTGTCCCTGATACCCCAGAGAAGCATCCTCTCTGGGATTTTGTCATTTTTAGCTCTCTACTTTTTTGCAGTTTGTTCAAATTAGGAAAAAAATAATATTTGGTAGTTACAGGTATTCTCAGTGAGCAAATGTCAATTTCCTATTAAAGTCACCACCACTGAAACCACTTCCCCAGGGAGGATGTCCCCTCTCCTTAGGACACATAATACATATTGCTCTCATTTTCTTCCAGAATATTTGACAGATGTTCAATATTATTGGGATTTATTATTAGATCAGATTGCTCCATCCTGCAAAGAAGCTCTTGGAATAGTGCTAGAAGGGCAAGCCATGAAGTTTCCTTGCCAAGTCTCCTTTCCGTTGTTCAGAGGAGGGGAGCTTGTTCATCCCAGCAGTGTGGGTAAGGTGTTCAGACACACAACCCCTGACATCCATGCAGAGGGAGCCATAGGAGACCCAGGCAAGCTGCATTGTTTTGCGGATTCACTCCCTCTCCTCTACTTCCTGGCAAAGCAACTTAATTGATAACTTTTTTATACTTAGATAAAACATAGTAGCACTGTTTAAAAATAAATGGGTCCAAGAAGTTCTTATGAATGAGGATAGGGTGACCAGACAGCCAAGTGTGAAAAATCAGGACAGGGGCTAATAGGATCCTATATAAGAAAAAGACCCAAAAATCGGGACTGTCCCTATAAAATCGAGACATCTGGTCCCCCTAAATGAGGATGGATTTCTTATTAATTTGGAAACAAAACATGTGGACATCAATGTAAATCATGTATTAACATGAAGCCATTTTACAAGAGCATTCCTTAAGTAAAAGTCATAAACTACTTGTGGAGTCAATGTAAAGGCATCAAAAAATCTGGCCCTAACTAAACCTGCTAGAAATAAAATGACAAGGGGAAGGATGCTGGTCCAGTTGGTGGGAATTACTCGACTTTTACCTCTGAGGAACTGCTTTCAGCCATGCAAAGAATTTGTTGGTTGGTTTTAGCCTAACTTGACCATTTAATTCGGCTGGTTTGGCAGTCTGTGTGTTCAGTAGAGATCCAAGACTGGAATAACAGTTGTCAGGATTGAGTGCTGTGTGGTAAAGTTTACACAGCACCTGGTTTTAGCCAATGCCATTAATTGACCAACTTCAGAGCACCATTTAATTTGAACCCAAATATTCTTTAAATCTTAAAACTTCAGTTTTATAGCTGAAGTCGTGGTTTTTTACCTATTTCTTGTGTAGTGCTGAAAGTTAATTTACCTTTTTGCCTTTGCATTAGAAAGTCAAGAATAACCTCACCAAATTAACTGGATTGGGTTTCCCATTTCATTTTTTTTTAGGATAACTATTTTCTTAACATTTAAAACAACACTCTGAGCTTTGTGGGGTCTCCATTAAAATTAGTCCTTCAAAAGTTTCTCTTTCATCAAATTAAAAAACAAACACAGCTGTCTTCTAGTTTCCTTGGATACATTTCATGTATTGTAAGCACAGTTTGGATCAAGCTATTAGGAGAAGGAGGACTTCCTTGCATAGTGAGAGATGATGGTTAAAAATCATTGCACATTTGATTTTCACATTTTCAATAAAGATCTTGTATTTGTGCATGCACAACTTGCCAATGCAATGGATAGGCTCTGATCCTACACATGTGGGCAACTTTACACCTATGAGTAACCCCAACATGAGTGAACTTACTCTTGATCCTAAAGGTTTGCAGGCTCGAGGCCTAATTATTGCACTGGTTAATTTCTGCATTGTACAGTTTCAGTGTAAGTATTTGTAGGATTGGCGCTTTGGGGCTTTGTTCTGCAAGATGCAGAGTACTCTGGCCCCTATTCTGCACAGCACTTAACCACACACTTAACTTGAAGAACGTGAGTACCCCCATTGAGTTGGAACTACTCAAATGCTTAAATATAAGCGCACGTGTGCTTTATAGGATGGAGCCAACACAAATCCCATTCGCACATGGGTGCTAGTGCATCAAAAAATTGTGAATGCCACTGATTGTAGACACATAAATGGCCTGGTTGAGGAAAATTTGTCCCAGAATTAAGATTTTTCTTTTTTTAAGGAACAGAAATGTAATGCAGGCAGAGGTTCACAAGAAAATCATTCTTGAGCAAAAACCATGAGAACCTTTAAATTGAATTAGTAACCCAAAACAAATTCAAATAACCCTATTTCCAGTGTACTAGAATTGGATGGATCACAAGAAAAACAAAACTGAGGAGCAATAAAGAGGAAATAGCTAAGTTTTTGGACTGTGTTTGTTAGCCTCAGTACCCTACTGCCTTGCAAAAGGGGCTGTGCTGGAAAGTTGGTGACTTTGGTAAAAAAGCTCTCCAGTCTGTTTGGACCTGTAGACTTCCTGTCTCTGATATCATCTTTGGGCCTCCCCTGATCTGGATATTATCTTCTGGCTCTAAGCCCTACACTTAGTATGAGCAGCTACTGCAGGATGGTTGAGTAACAGGGTCTGGAAATTTTCGGCCTCCCTTTTTATTTCTCCCCAACCCCTTCACTAGAGCTGCACATCTTCCCATTAGTTATTGTTCCACCAAACTCCTGGGATCTTTTACAGTTTCCAGCAGCTGTTGTTGTCCCCCAGCTTGAGGGTGATGACCCCTACCTGGTGTCTGGCCCTACTCTCACTCTCCCTTTCATTCACCGCGGTGTGTCTTTCCAGTCCCGGTCTCTGCTTAGTCTTTTGGCCTCGAGATGAAAACCTTGTCTTTGTTTCTGGGACCTTGAAGTGAAAAAATTTTAAGTTATATCTGTTCTGTCCCCTTAACTTGATTTACCCACTCCTCCCTTGTGACTTACTCTTCCATCTCTACCAACGCCATTCTTCAATTGCTTTTCTTTTTTTCTTGGACTTGCTCCTTTCCTCTCATCAGCAGCTCTCTCCTGCTGAGGGTGGAGACCAGCAAGGGCAGATGCAAAAGTACAAAGAAGAGGCCGGACTGTGCAACCCTCACACACATTGGTAAGCATTTATTCACACAAGGAACCATTGAAACCACTGGTGCTACTTGCATGGAATAAAATGCTCACCAGCCCAAATAAAGGTTGCAAAATCTGATCCAAAATATTCAAAATGCTGTAACTTTATTTAATTGGCCTTAAAAAGATTAACATATCAGAGCAATGGGTCAGAACTGGTGCAGCCATGCAGTTAGTTCTATTATTGCATCCTCCTCTTCCCCATGCAGTGGTACTAATACTACTGAGCATCTAACCTATGCAAGGCCTAAACAGGCTGGCAGACCCATCCATGCTGCATCAGTGGGAAATCACAACAATCATAACATTGTGCTGTGAGAAAACTGCCATTTAGAACACAAACTGTGCTCTCTTAAATTGTACCTGGCTTAGACACCTGAGTTCCAATCACCTTAGAAAGTCCTCAGAAAGACAGACAGTGCATATGTGGATCCAGCTTCTAACAACATGTCTTGTTGTATAGTTGCCTTATCAAGAGAAAAGATATAATATTTGTGGGCTTGAGCGAGCAGACCCCAAACTCTGTGTTGCCAACTTTAGTGATATTTGATGCTTGACTTAAAGCCCAATTTCTGGACTAAATTGATTATGGGAGAATCTCACTTTTTTTTTTCTTTTTTAAAAGTAAATTTCTGTTCTTCATGATTACAAGAAAAAGTTTGAGAATGTGACCGCAGAGCACCATGAAGGCTCAAAAAGCATAAGGAAAATGAAAAGAATCCCAATTTATTTTTTGTAATGATTTTTAAGCCAATCTCATGGTTTGGAGGCACAGGGGCTAACTCACGATTTTTGAACATGTGAGGTCAGCAGTGCTGCGCCACTAACTCACCAAGACACATTGTTACAGACCATGCTGCAGGGTAGGAGGCAGAGCCGAAAGGAGTGGCATCCACTTGACGCTGCCTTTTATAGGCAGCAGCAAGCCAGTCCCAGTGACTGACCAATGGCAGTCGTCCTACCAGGAAGGGAGTGCTCTCCGTTGATGGGTGGTGTGATGCCACCCAGTCATTAGGCTGCTCTTCAGGCCCTCCCCTGACAGTCCAACACTGGCTCATATTGCCGGTGCCACTTGCTGCATGTATACCCCTCTATGTCCTTTTAAACATGTGACTATGCAATGCTTTGAAAATATAGAATGCTATATAATGACTAACACAGGTAAGGGCCATTTAAAAAAAACCAATGCATTGGGTTACATTTATTTCTAGGGTATATTGCTGTTAACTTCGGTGAAGTTTACACTATGGACAACACTACTTATCCTTTTATAGATTCCTGTAGATCTCTACCAGGGAATTTTGCATAGGAGGCAAGCTGTTGTATCTGGAATAGTTTAGAAGAAAATGATCAAACCACATTCTACCATCTGGTGTCTGTGTGAAACTCCCTTTTACCTCATTGGTAGCTGCAGACTACCATCTGGAGGCAGAACCTGATCTGCAATGATGCTGTGTATATTTTCTCTTGACAGTTTCAGGAAAGGCTGATGTTAGGTTATGTAAAGTAGTATATTCAACACCTGTAGCACCCCCTTTTGTCAGGTTTGATGCTGCAAGGGCCCCTTGTCTCCGGCACCTCCTGCAGGCTGCCTCTCACCAGGTGTTCCATATCTCTGCCCTCTGGCCAAGTCACATAAAAATCCATTCCCTTCCAGGATAACAAGAAGGTCTAATATGAAAATTCACAAAATGTCCCAACATAAGAGCCTTCAGCCCCCCACTATTGGCAGATTCCATGGCCTGCCCTTTGGGATAAGTCTTCAGCCCCAGCCTGGGATCAATATTCCTTACATTGGGTTTGCACACCTCTTCTCCAGGGCTGGTAGAGGAACCCTGGCCCATTCTCTACTCTGGGTTCCAGTCCAGGGACCCTGTATTAAACAGCTAGGCCTGCTGCTTCAGGTGTGCTTCTGTTCCCTGAGCTGCTTCCTACCCCAAGCCCTCTTGTGCAGCTTCCCTGCAACCTGTGCTTAATACAACCTCCCTTTGGTTCTCAGGCCTCTGCCTTCCCCCTAGATCCTCCCAGTTTCTTCTTTCTCTGCTAAACTCGCTCATCTTGGGTTGAGCTACTCTGTGGGTTTCTCTTTCCAGGAGAGTCTAGTCTCTCCACTATTGAGTTCCCTCAGCTTCCTTATAAGGCCCATATACCTAATGATCCTTACCTAGCTCGCCCTCAGCCTCTCCCCACTCAGGCCAGGAGGCACTAGGGTGACCAGATAGCAAGTGTAAAAAATCAGGACAGGGGGTGGGGGTAATAGGTGCTTATATAAGAAAAAGCCCCCAAAATCAGGACTGTTCCTATAAATTCAGGACATCAGGTCACCCTAGGAGGCACTCAATCAGTCACAGGTGCACTAATTGGCTCTTACCCCCTGGGATGCCCCCTCCCAGACAACATCAATTAGGGTAAATACTTCTATAGCCAAAAGTAAAACCTGCGCTAGTTGCTAAAGTTAAACCACACCAAGCTGAAAAGGTAATGCCATAATTGCAGTTGGCACAAAGCTCTCTTTTCATGAATTAGTTATGCCTCAGTTATGTTGGATTTTTGTGTAAGTTGCCCGAAAAGACTGCATTGCACGCCCCTCTTATATAAGCTGTGCACAAACGAAACCTAGGTTCCGCCTCTCAGAGGCTAGTTCTCAACAGGTGACCTGCTCAGGAGATGATGGGAGGGGACTGGAGACAGAGATTGAGCATTGAAATGGGTCAGAAAATGAAGGGGAAAAGGTGCAGGCTGGGTATTGCCAAGCAAGAGAAACTGATTCATAATGAGGGCTGCCCAGAAAAAAAATGAAAAAGCTGAGTGGTCCAACTCGCCAACCCCTAAAATTGGCCCTGTTCATTACCCTAGCTTTCCTTGCACTAATTTGCATTGGTACGGTACATAGGCAGGCCTAACTTGTGCAGCCTTGCTTTACTACAATTAACCCAGTTTATCACTGACCTTGGCAGCATGACAAGGATGATATTTCAATCTCAAGATCTTTCTTTGATGAATTGGGCAGAATTCTGCTATCCTGCAACACCAGGGATCAACATTCTGTCCCCCATATTTATGTGCTCAATATAAGGTAAATCCTACTCAATAAATATTTATGGTCCCCTACAGGTATGTCGCTCTTACCGTAGTGAAACAGAGTGGGGAGAGATGGACTTGTGGTGTGTGTGTGTGTTGGGATACCCATGACCTTTTTGTAGAATCTGCCTTCAGGCTTGTAGCGCAGCAGAGCAGCTGGTTGTGTTTAGTGACCTTCTCTGAGTAGTTCTATCTTTCAGGGTTTAGAATTGATTTTCGGCATCTTGACATGTGACTGAGTATCCAAACTGTTCCCCTTGAGCTACAGGCTGATTGTATGTGCAAAGACACCAACAGCACCAGATACAGAGGCAGAGACTTTATACCAACATAAGTAGCAACATCAAGATAATAAAGTAGAAAGTATGTTTGGGGTTCATTAGGGATTCATTTTTGTAAATGAGGCATAATTTGGCCCCTTCTGCTGAATCAGTGCTATGGTGGAAATATTCTGTATCACTAGGCTTGCCAGAATTCAGGTTTTTTAAATAATTTCGATGGATAATATTGCTGTTTATTTTAAAGTATTTTAGATTTTGATCAATTTAAATGTTCACAGTTGAGAGAAATTATGGGGCAGCCAACGTCCCGACAATATACAAAGTAAATATCCTTAAATCAAACTCTAATAAGGGTCCAAACAGCATTTTTCTTACTTTACCTATCTGTAAATTTCGATTGTTATCGATGGAAATATTTTTTTGACAGTTTGTATGTGTATGGTGAAATTGACACTTACTGATAAAAATCTAATCCTTCCAAGCCTACGTATTAGTAAAGAAGGTGTAATATGGTGATTCATGTATTTTAATCACAAAAGGATTTGAGTCCTGTAGCTGCATTTTGTTCTAGATGATAGATCAAAGAATATGAAATCAGTTTTTTTAATCACTGAGCCAAATTCATCCCCGCACCTCGGTGGAGTTACATCAAGGATGAATTTGGCTTATCAGAGAATTTGCTTTTCATAGAATGAATTTGCTTTTTGTAGACATGTAGGGCTGGAAAGGACCTCAGTAGGTAATCTAGTCCAGCCCCCTGCTCTGCGACTACACCTAGAATGTACTGTCTGACTCACTGACTGTTTTGACAACTGATGCAAAATGTAGAATAAAACACATTCTGGAACATCCTGCTGGAATGGCTTGGGATTAAAAAGTTCTACTATACAGAAGGAGCATCATTAAGATACCATAAACTCATCTGTTATAACCGATCATCCTATGACAAAGTGTATGGAACCCACTGTAGCTAAGTTAGATTTAAGGGACTTGTTATCCAAATATTTATCTTTCTCTATGTTGCATAGAGTTGGGTTTTTGGATTATTTTTGTAATACCTTAAACCTCACTGACGTTATATCCTGCCTTCCCCAAGATTGTAGGCAGTTAGGCACTTTAACTATCATCAGGCAGAGTATTGCCTTTAAGCACTGTAGTCAGGAGGCATATGTTCTCTCCTTCCTGTGCCAAGCCCAAGCCATTGGGCTTGATCTGAGGGAGGTCTGCGGGGTCAAGGTGGGAGAGGAGGAAATCAGTCCTTTTTCCACACACACCCCCCCCCAGGTTCTAGAGAAGCAGTGGTGTTGCTGCATGACTGCCACTGCTGTCAGAACACAGAAGTAGCATTCCCAGTCAGAGTAGAATCAAAGAATATCAGGGTTGGACGGGACCTCAAGAGGTCATCTAGTCCAACCCCCTACTCAAAGCAGGACAATCCCAAGACAGATTTTTGCCCCAGATCTCTAAATGGCCCCCTGAAAGATTGAACTCACAACCCTGGGTTTAGCAAGCCAATGCGCAAAGCACTGAGCTATCTCTCCCCCCTGTAAGTAAGTAGTCTTTGTCCATCGGGTGCAATGGCCAGTGGATCCATGCACTATCCTCTTCCCACCCTGCCTTGGTCCACTTCCCAGTATATGTCTTATGACTTACTGTATACAAGTATCTGAAAGGCCATCCTGTTGCACGAGTGTGGCAGGTGGGCCAAGTAATCCACCATCTGTGCAGTCTCCCTCATGCAAGCAACAATTTTATTGATTGTAAACTAGCTGTAGCGCAAGAGTGGTGATATCACAGTGGTCTAGGATTCTTGGCATGGCATAGAGACGTCTTACTGTAGCTGTACAGCACGAGTGTAATTTGTGAAGTCAAAACGGCTAGGAACTCAAAAATTGGATGGTGACAGACCGCAAAATCTGGTGGTGATTCAACCTGGTGATACTCTGAACAAAAAGAGCTCTCTCAACCATGCTTGTAGCTGTTTCCATCGCTTCACATTATTTTAACCACTTAGTTAATGCCCCAAGGGGAGTGGTGGAGGCTTCCTCACTTGGGACTTTTTAAACTAGGCTATACAAAATGCTACAAACTGTACCATATTGAACAATCTTGTATGGAAGGGAGATAGCCTGGATGATCCAATAGGTCTTTTTCATTTGTAACTTCTGTAATTCACAGGTGGCCCACTGAAGGCAATGAGTACACTATTAGGTGGTGGTGAATGTTTGGGCTGAAACTTATGAGTAAGAAGTAAGATTGTTCTGCTTAATATTCTTAATAGATGCCAGAGCTCTTAGCAATGAGTTAAATTACATGCAGAAAAGCACACATACTCTGTACAGCATGTGTTGTAATGCAACAGTTCACAGAACTGGTTCTGCAGTAGCGTACTGTGAAACAGGAATCTCAAGAGGTAGTTGTGACTTGCATTGGCCAACACCCAAGAAGGGATCACCAGTAATGTTGGTTTAAACTCTTGGCAGGTATCTCACTTGTATACTAATATCCAATTAATAGTTTCAACAACAACCATTAAGATTGCACTATTAGAGTGCATGAAAAAGAGAGAGAGTACAATTATCTTCCCCATGGATGGCATGAATGCAGTGTTAATTATCTTGCTATTGGCACTACTGTGGTTATTTTATCATTTGAATCCATTTGGCGAGGGAGGGAGATTGGACGTTCAATCCACCTTACATTTAATTGTTTGCATAAATACATGGGGGTGATTGTATTAATATGTGTAGCTGATTCAAATTAGGAGGGGCCATTCTGGGTGCCCCAGGATTGCCGGTACACAACAGCTTTCTGGCCATGCCCTCTTCATGAAGGTCTATAGGAGATGGCTATGCCAGCTCTGCACCACCTGGTGACCCTCTGTTCTGCTGGTTTTTCAGCTACTATGCATTGTCATGAGCCAAAGATCTGTCCCTTGGAATCTATATGTATTTCCTTTGGTGCTGTGTTTTAATTGTCTGCAGTCCCCCATTTGATGTAGACTATATGTACATTTTACTTGATCATTTCCAGGGGCTTTGAGCGCACATAGTTTCTAAGGGAGATTTTCTGCTTCCAATTTCTCCCCGTAGAAGAGATTTAATTCCAGTGCATTCTTATTTTATTCTTCCAAGTCATGAGCATAATGAGATCGGACAGTAATGGTTGCTGCATTTCACATTTTTGTGCTGTGTCCCCAGTGGTCTAAGCATCTGTAGGTTTGAAGGCACTTACAGTCATAGTCTTTGAATTCAGAATAAATCAGATGAGAACAGAGCTAAACAGGACAGAACATTTAATAAGATATATAGCGCCCATCTAAACATGCATTTAATACGTAGCGCTGACAGAGCAAATAAATGTAAAGCCTCATGGATCTGGCTTTTTCAGACTTTAAGTCTGACTAATAGTAATGTGACCTGAATGAAGAAAGGAAGTTTGTAAAGGGAGGTTTAGACCAAATGACTTTTTTGTACAGATGATGAACCATAATCCATACTAGACACTTTTGGAAAGCTTCCCCCGCCTCCTCCCCTCCCCCAGCCAATGTCCTGTCTGTCAGCTAACACTGCGTTTCATCCCTTGTGCTCATTTTGCAGCAGTATTATGGAGTGCTTGTCCTAGCAGCTATTAAAAAAATGCTTTTTAAAGATTGGTGATAGTCTCTTTGCTTGTTGTTAAAGTCAACTAATGGTTATGCAAATTTTGTTCTGTACTTGATGTCACCTCAGTTATTTCAAATTCCCAATAAATACACACAATTAAAAAAAATCCTAGCATGATTCTGGGCCTAGTGGTGCTTTCAAGCACCAGGATAGCTGGTAGTCAACAGACCAAAGATTTCTGCTTTACTGATAGAGCCTGATTTGTATGCATGCTGTCTAAGGACAAGAGGGTTAAATAATATTTAGCACTTCACTTAGGTCTCTACCTCTTCAAAGTGTGTTATAAACGTTAACTAATCCTCTCAATCTCACTCTTAGGTAGGTAACTTTACCTAAACCTGGTATAGGTAGGTAGCAGCTTATACCTTACAGATATTTTGAGTTAGAGAGAACATGCACATGTGAAATAAACCAAGAGGAAAAACTTCCTTTTAGTATCCTCGGATATGTCTTGTAATCTCCCCACCCCTTGTCCACTCCACAGTCATATCTTGCTTTGATGACTTTAACCACTGTCTGTCTGGCTTTCACTCCCTATCCTGTCTATCTAAAATGCTTCTGCCAAAATCTTCTTCCTCTTGTCCTTGCTTCAACTAAATTTCTGCTCCTCTTGAAGCTCTCCTTTGCATCCTGTCCCTGTCTCATACTTTATCACATTCAATCTCCTTGTCCTCTCTTACAAGACAGTTAATGAAGGGTTTCCAAACTGCCCACAACTGGTGGTAGTATGACTGATGGTTAACAGGGAATGCCCCAAAAGAGTACACTGCACGTCGGCTATATGATGGAGGAGAGAGATAAAAGGACCCTGGACAAATAATAGGACTCTTTTTAAAATAAAAGGCCAAATTCTGCTCTCACTGACACTGGTGAAAATCTGGAATAATTCCATTTTACTCAGTGCAGTTACATTGGCTAAAATCAGGAGTGACGAGTGAGGGGAGAATTTGGCCCTTGATGATAATTTGTTTAGCTGTGACAGCTGAGGATGGGAGAACTTGAAATTTGTGAGTTTAGAAGCGTGGCTCTGATGCTTTTGAGTTTGTGTTTCCCTTAGAAGAGACTGTGTTTTAAAATGAACGTGTGTATGTAGGGAAAGAAATCTAGCGAAAAAAGTGTGAGAATGGAGCAGGGAGTGGGTAGAGTGAAGCTCAAACACAGAGCCTGAAAAATGGAGCAGGGAGCGGAAGAAAGGTGCATCAGTGGACTTGATTCTTCTCTCACTTACACTAGTTTTGTACTGGTGTTACTCCATTGATTTTGGTGAGATGACTCTCGATTTACACCAGAATAAACGAGAGGAGAAACAGGCTTTGTGCGTGTGGATAGTTGTACATGTATGAACATACGCACACGCCCTCTTTAAAGGGGGAATGCAAGCTTTATTTTAGAGCAGGGTGCCTCTATCTCCCTTTTAGCTTGAACAACATTAACTTTTAAAAACCGAATCACCCTCGGAGGTGCAGGAATGAATGAGTTTAAATTACATAAATAAAATTTAATGAACTGCTGTTTCTGCAAATCCTATGTACCCAAAAAATAGCTGTTTGTGAGCTTCACAGACCTCAAACTCCATGAGCTTTTCCTTTCCCTAGTGAGGATGGCAGGAATTAAAGCAGTTCCTAAGTAGCTGTGAATTCTTGCATGTTTCTGTTGATATTTATCTTTCCCTGTTAGAAACACACACCATATCTTTCTGACTTCAGACAATTGTTTGTTACAACTTAAGAAAAGTCCCTTTTAAATTTGATATTCCTGATAAAGTAGCACAGCTGACTAAAAGTGGCAAAAAATGAGACTTCTCAATGCAGATCCTAAGCTTCAGCCAAGAAGTACTCAGCACAATGGTGCAAGATGTGCTAAAATGCTATCTCCTTGCTGCGCTTTTTTTTTTTTTAATGGGATTATTTCCCCATGTGTACACACTGCAAGTTAAGGAAGTTTGACAGTGGGTTAGATCGGGCTGCTTCTGCCTGTGCTAGTTGCCAGTGTGTCTAAGGGACTATAATGGAAGCTGGAGGTTGCTGAGACCCAGGGTTGTGCTGATCAAGAAGGCAAACCTGGTCTTAAGAGATTTGATGATGAATGGTTATGACTCACCCATGGAATCAAACTTGTTTTTAAAACTCCCTTCATTACACATAAAGTTTGTCATACCCAGACCTTCTTGAGATGCATTTTAAAGAAAAGAATCTCAATATATAAAACATCAACTTGGAAACATCTATTGTGGTGTCCTAATGACCTCCCATCACGCTTTTTTTTTTCTTTTAATGCTTCCAAAAAAGAACAGCTGTTCCATCCAGGGTCCCTTGTGCCAGTGAAGCTCTTGTTGTTCTCATCCTCCTCCTCCTCTGGCATCCTTCACAAAGAACGCTATTTCCAGGTCTTTTAAAATATTCATATTGGATAAAAATTGTTCTTTTTAGTTTTTAGCAGACCTTTCAAACCAATGACACTTCATTAATACTTGAGATGAGCAATGATCCTGAAGTGGAACCTCCGATTCAAGCACCCTTGAACTTTTGGCAACATTTGGATGTAGATCCAGACAACGTGTCAGGTCCCCAGCTCAGCTAGCTTTCAAATAAAATAAATCAACCAAATCCTGAAGCTAATTACAAATTCTAAAAGGCATGGATTATATTTTCACTGCCCTCTGTTCTTCCCGATAGAAGTGCTGAAATAGCATGACAATGCTCTCTGTACAGTTAGGGGTCTAGGAGGGTTTTTCCCTCACTATTAGTATTTGTACTACAGTAGTACATAGAAGCCCCACTGAGATCAGTGCAAGACTCTGTACAAACACATAGTAAGAAACAGTCCATGCCCCAAAGGGCTTTCAGTCATAATAGATAAAACAGGCGGCCTGCGGAGAGACAGCCACGGGTAGGTAAAATGACTTTCCCAAAGTAATACAGCAGGTTAGTGGCAGAGCCAGCAATATAATCTGGGTCTGCTGAGTCTCATGCAATCTATTCACAGGACCAAACTGTAGGGTTACCATACATCCGGTTTTTCCCGGACATGTCCGGCTTTTCGGCAATCAACCCCCCGTCCGGGGGGAATTGCTGGAAAGCTGAACATGTCCGGGAAAATGCCGTCCGGGCACTTCCCCTCCCGCGGCAGCTCTGCTCCTCCCCTGACTCTTCGGCTCTGTTTAAGAGCTGAGCTGCCCGAGCGCTATGGGCTTCAGGCAGCCCCCTTGCCTCCGGACCC